>NW_026606895.1:387500-395000 GCF_029890125.1 Rhinichthys klamathensis goyatoka
TCCAGAAACGCACCGGTTCGGTCTCTCTTGCGTCGTGTTTTGATCATGTGTAGCTGGAATTGAATGCATTGGGATTAGCCAACAATACATTATATGACTCAAAATTATCGATTTTTCTTTAATGCCAAAAATCATTAAAGATCATGTTCCATGAAGATATTTTGTACATTTCCCACCGTAAATCTATAAAACATTTATTTTTGTGAGTGGTTTACAATCGCGAACATGAATGGACAACTTTAAAGGTGATTTTCTCAATGTTTGGATTTTTTTGCGCCCTCAGATTCCAGATTTTCCAATAGTTGTATCTCGGCCGCATATTGTCCTATCCTGACAGTTAGTGTGCAGCCAAAGTGACTCAGGTGTGTGTCTCCAGGTGAACGACTGCAGTATTGAGGGTCTGCGTCACGCTGAGGTGGTGGCGCTGGTCAAGGCCGGCGGGACAGAGACGCGTTTGCTGGTGGTCGATCCGGACACAGACGAGCTCTTCAATCGCCTGGGCATCGTGCCCACATCTACTCATCTCAAAGGTACACTTTATCACATGTGTCACATGATCCTTCAGAAATCACTCTAATATGATGATTTGATGCTCAAGAAACATGTATGACTATTATCAGTGTTAAAAACAGTCGTACCTCTTCATATGTGTGTGGAAACCGTGATCATGTTTTCAGGATCACTGTAAGTCTTCAGTCCTCACCTTGGGCACCTGGGGCCGGTTTCACAAAGCTATTTTAGACCGGTCTATAGTGTTAGACAAGTCTAAAAGTTGCTCATAGACGAGTCTAATGCGAGTTAGACTGTTTCACAAAAATAAAGACTGACTTAATTTAGACCAAAAACATTAGACACCTCAGGCTAACTTAGGTCTAAGACTCTGTTACCGTGGCAACCAGCAGTAACAATCATTACAAACATTGTGAACGCAGCATATATGTTACCTTGGCAACCAGCAGTAACAGTCAGTTACATTACAAACAGCCGAAAGAAAAGGAAAATTGCCCTTTCCAAATTAACATTTCTTCTTGTTACTGCATTCTCCGCTAAATTTCCCAAGTAAAATGTCCTTGTAACTGTTATATTCCTCCAACAAACACATATTTAAACTGGGGTAAACTGCACTGAGCGGTTGAATGCGCTCACTCGATCCGCCATGTTTTTTGTTTTGAGTAGTGTCTTATTTTACCCAGAATGCATTGCAGTGTAGTCCTACTTTAAGATAGTCAGAGTCTTAAGTGCTTTGTGCAACGGTCTGATATAGATGTCTATCTGAAGTCTGACTATCTACTATATCTAAGCCGTAGTCAAAGTCTATCTGTGTGAAACCGGCCCCAGATCCAGCTCAGCTCTGGCTTTATCTGACAACACAAACACACATATGAAAACATTAGACTCGTTCGAGTTCCTCCCCTGTAACACAGCTCTAATACTGTGTGTGTTTGTCAAGTCACGGCACCTTTATTTATAGAGCGCTTTGTACAACACAGATTCAGTTTCAGAGCAGCTTTACAGAGATAACAGGAAAATAATGCAACAAAGTTTGTTTCTAGAAGAAAACAGCGTCACAGTCCAGCTTAAGGAAGTTCAGTGATGGTTCATTTTTGTTGTAAAAAAGTTATTAATTTAGTTAATTTATGTGTATAGCCACTCTGGAGAAAACCGTGATGTCATCGTCCAGCTGGTGTCAATGCAGGCAGAGCAATAATATTGTTGAATATTAAATTGAATGTTCATAAAACATGTAATAATAATGTATTAAACATGCTCATACATCTGTGTGGCACGTCCAAACTAAACTGGAAAGATGATATTTAAATGCGTTTTTTAACATCACATGACTGGTACTGTTCATTAGAAGGAAAGTTTATGCAAAACATGGCGATGCTCTATGCAAACATTACTAATGTTCAGGGCAAACACTCGCGCTACACAGAAGCCAGTTGCTATATGGCGTGTCATATGTATATATACAATCGATTATGATGACTGTAATTATTTTTCTGAATGATCTCCTTCAAACAGAGGACTGTGTGGACGGGCCGATCATCGAAGGCCCCGAGACGAGCACAGAAAGCCCTGTCTCTGCTTCCCCCGGGATCTCTCCGCCAATCATCAACATCACACTGACCGATCCACCAATCACAGACGGCTCTCCGAGACACCAGAGTCACAGGAGCTCCTGGTCTCGCTCCACGCTCTCCGAGACGAGCGCTGAACTCAGCAGCTTCGACACCAGCAACAGGGTGTGTGCGAGGAACACTGGAACAGCGGCTTTTTTATTTACTTATTTTTTATATATTTGATTGGATACAGTTCAAACGATATTTGCAACATAATACAATATACGTCTCCATTTTGTGTTTTCAGAATGAACAATTCTTCAAAACAAATGTCCTTTTGTGGTTTTAGCCTTCACAACTTTTATTGTTATTATCCTTATTATTATAGTTGCCATAATTATTGTTGGTAACAATTTTATGATGATATATTATTGTTGTTCTAATAATTTATTAATATGGTAGATTAATTTAATAGTGAAAATAGTGTTGTTGTTGTTGGTAACAATAATAATTTAACAGTATGAAATATTATTAATGAATTAACATATATTATTAGTATAGTTGTTGTTGTTGATGATATATAGTAATAACTGATTGCTATGATATAGTATTATTATTATTGGTACCAATTAAATTGGTTATTATTACATTTTTAATTAAGGTTTATTTTAATGTTTCCCATGGCAGAATTTGTCTTGGATAAAGGAGATTCTGTTATAATAATAATACAATATATTATTTATTATTAATGAATTAGAATAAGAATTATTATTATAGTTGTTGTTGATTTTAATAATAGTTTATTGATATATTATTAATTCATTTAATAATTATTATTTATTGTTGGTTAACAATAATTATAATAATAGTAATTTAATAATAATAATATGATGATGATTATTGTTGTTATTATTCATTTTAGTAATCATCATCATCATCATATTAATAATAATTCAATTTTATTTTTAATATTGTATATTATTACTAAATGTAATAGTAAAAAAATTAGCATTGTTTTTGGTAACACTAATAATAATTTAACAATTATAGTTATATTTGTGGTTGTTGATATTAATAATAATAATTTAACAATAAGATATATTATTAATTGTATTATAATTGATTATGGTAACAATAATAATAACAATTTTATAATTACATATTGTTATTATTGATTTCAATAATAAGAATCATACTAATAATCATTTAACAGTATGTAATATTATTAAATCATTAATTTATATATCATTAGTATATATTATTAATATAGTGGTAACAATAATAATAATTTGATAATTATACATTATTATTATTATTAAAGTTATTTATTTAATTTGGATAATTACAATAATAATGAAATTAATATGGTATATTATTCATTTAATAATACAATGTATTATTAATGAATCAATTAAAATAAGAATTATTATAATTATTATTATGTGCTTCACTGTGACTCACAGTACTTTGTGGCGAAAAAATCAAATACAAAACACAAAATATCTATACCTTGAATGCAGAGTTTGTCACTTTGAATAAAAGCGTCAAAATGCGAAATGTAACAATGTGCAAAGTATGTACAGAAGGAAATATTTACTGTAATGTTGCTCATGTTAGCTGAGATTATTAAGTAAAGTAAGTTAAGTAAAATGCACAATATATTTTATTCTCAGCAATCATGCATGTGTGTTTTAAAACTTGTTGTATGTTTTCATAGCTCACAGATTCTGACCCTCAGTCCAGCGATGACGCCCGCCAGCCAAACCGAGATGTGAAATCTGAGGAGCGAGACCCGTTCTGGCAGAGCGGTCTTCAACTGAGCCTGACCGCGGCCGAGGCCAAGCAGAAAGCCCGGGCCAAGCGGGCCAACAAGAGAGCGCCCCCTATGGACTGGAGCAAGAAACAGGAAATCTTCAGCAACTTCTGAGGAGCGCACACATCTGAAAGCTCAGACCAAAGTGTTTAACTGACATGGAGTCACTCAGACCGCCAACGCAATTCTACTAGACAGTAGTTTCCACATTGACAAAATGGGGAAGGAGAGTGAGAAAACTTAGTGACAAGGCAGAAACCGTAAGAAGGAAAGGCAGTGTGAAAAGAAAGTGTCATTGCGATAGTGAAAGTGAGATGGGAACCCTAACTCTAACATGTGGACTGAACATCGAGCTGGGAAGCCGAAGGTAGCAGGTTCAAGCCCCTGAAGAAAGAGGTTATAATCTAGCGCCATCAGCGAATGTGTACAGTAAGTTTGTGTTGGAAGGATGATGAGAAGAAACAACAGTAGACGAGAGAAGGTTCGGTCAGAGATCTTCACACTAGACTCCAGTAAACACTTGTGACTAAATGGAGATCTGAATTGAGATCATCTATTTGCTTAAACCTAAAAAATTTTTTTTTTCTAAATCACTATTAGCAGACAACATCTTTTTCCTTCAGGAAACAGATCCAAAAATGTCAATGACATCATCTTGAACTCCACCGATTTTCAGCCAATCAGATGCTCTCTAGATCTAGAATAAGAGCTTTTTATTTTATTTTTTAAAGAAACGAGCTCCTCCCACACTAAACAAATATTTATTTGTTTGTTTTCTTGTCTTTTTCTCAGAAATGCTGGTTTTATTTTTCCATATGATTCTGATGGTTTATTATTATATTATCACTCGAGAGTATTTACTGTGTGGGTTCAATGTATATGCAAACTAATGAATCCTTAACTTTGAAATCAGTATGAATAACTTAATGCATTTCACAAAGAAAGATTGGGTTCATCAACCATAAATCAACTTGTATAGATTAATATTAACCAGTCTGTTTGAGCAGTGAACTTCAACTGTTTATTTTTTGTTTTTTACCACAATCTACATGGATTTCACAATGAAAAGTGAAACACTGGCTTTAACAGTGCATTAACACGAGAGTACAGAAATCTAGCTATGTGTATTAATAATAATAACGTATAATTATATAATCTGAAAACTTAGTAATACAACAATGTAACTGATTACTGGGGAAAAAAGTCCTTATATTTTCATCTGAGGCATGTATTAATGTGATATTAAGTCAATTTTGTTTCTTGTTAATGTATATAAATTGTTCTCATCTCATGTATGTCCATTTTCACACACTTATAAACCAAAATAAACGGAGTATTTTAGAGAGAAGTGGTCTTGATTTGATGGTGCAACTTCACGGTCTCTCTGCCGGCCGCAGTTCTTCTGTCGCCCGCTAGAGACACACAGTTCATGAAGGGGAAAGAAATGAAACCAGCACTAATCCATCTGATAACTTTCTACAACCCCTTCAAAGCATTTAGGATGTATATTATATCTGTTATGTTTGCAGACAGATGCATGTTTCTCGATAGTAATGGGTTTCCTCTGCTAATCTCAGTAAGTGTGTGTCTTTGTATCTCGTTTACACTTCTTTCCCGTCGTCTTCTCTCACCTTTTATGATCTCTTCATCTTTCTTATCTCTTCCACTTCCATTTTAAAGGACTTTTAATGAGTTACACCGACTGTGAATTCAGCTCCCTCTCACTGATGACGAATTGTGTCCGAGCGGGAAACTGTTGTAAGCAAGAAATGTTGGTCTTATCTAAAAAAAAAATCAGTATTTAATTCATAATTATTTATTTAAGTTTTCAACCATACAATGCAGAGACCGTTATAAATCCCGTTACGTCAAATAACCGTTATTTTGAACTGATTCAGGAGAAACGATTCGCAAACTAAAGCTGTAATTCACTCGACCGTAAGGGACTTTGTGTAGGAGTAAAACTGTGAAGTTAGATCAATATTGTGAATTAAATTATTAATATTATTTATATTTATATGAATAATACCAATAATTTTATAAATAATACGTCGGAATATTACCACACCCCCATTTTGGAACATGGGTAGGCTAGCTGATTCGGTTTGAACCGATTCTTTGAATCAAACAGATTCGTTTAAAATAAATAGGATTTTCCTGAACTAAATCCCCTCATTTATTCCTTAAACTTGTGCACTATCCATTACATAAGTTCCTCAACTAAAAATCTAAATATATCTTTTTTTTTCTTTCTTTCTTTCTTTTTTTACCTTCTGGTGCTGCTCGCGAGGTCCAAAATGACCGAAATAGTTTTTTTTCATGAAATGAATGTAGGCCTAATATATTTTACTTCTATAATGTTTTATTTTATTTAATATATTTGTATTTTTAGGGGATTTTATCATACTAAATTATATTTATTATGATCCATTTATTACCTGTTAATCACCTTTTGAGCATAGATCTGGAAATTAAATTGCCAACTTAAATGGATAGTTCACCCAAACATTTAACTTTTGTCATTTACTCACCCTTAAGTTGTTCCAAACCTGTATGAATTTCTTTCATCTGTTAAACACAAAAGAAGATAATTTGAAGAATGTCGGTAACGGTAACCAAACAGTTGATGGGCCCCATTGATATCCATAGTATTTTTTTTCCTACTATGGAAGTAAATGACTATCAACTGTCTGGTTACCAACATTCTTCAAAGCATCTTTTTTTGTGTTCAACAGAAGAATAGAAACTCAGCACACTGTCATTTAAACACAGGTTTAAATGGCAGTGTTCATTTTTGGGTGAACTATCTGTGAACTGTCGTAAATCTTAAATTTGGTCTGCCAAAAGAAGAAATTTGGCAGATTATTGCTTGAGTGAAAAAGTTAAACAAAAAAAAGTTATAGAACTTTAAGTTTATTATTATTTTAAAAATGCATAAAAATCATGCTGCAACCTTCTGGTCTCTCTCTTGAATCCAACGGAAGTGACTTTAAACTGTAATTCATCGACTGGCCACTAGAGACAGGCTCCAAAGGAGAGTCAATCCCATAGACCCCCATGTTAAATTGCCCAACTTTACAGCAGAAAATAATATGTTTACACCCTGGTACAAAAAGTGGTTTTGGTCTATATAGCTAATTTTTCCCTTCATGACAACTGTGAGGGGGGTGAATTTTTTTATAACTCATCCGTTTAAATTATATTAAGCCTTAAAGTTCTGCATAATTAAGGGCGTGGCCACTTGAGTGACAAGTGGATTGCCGCTGCTTCACTACTAGCCGTTTGTCTACTGTCTGTTAGCGTCACGTCACCTCAGATAATCCCGCCTCTTTGCCCACTTTCGTTTATCCGGGAGTGACGCGCGGCCAAGATGGCGATGGCCGGCTCCGCCCACTTTAGGCTTCAAAAATGCTCTTCAGAAACCTACGCGTGATTTTTTTTCCCAAACCACTTCAGCGGAAATTCCGCCCTGCAGCCGATTCTAAAGTTTTCATTGGTCATGTCAATCACTGTACTGATTGCCTACACCAAACACTGATCCCTAAACCTACCCGTCACTGTAACCTAAACCAATGAAATCGGCTGCAGGGCGGGATTTCCGCTGAAGTGGTTTGGGGGGAAAAA
>NW_026606895.1:397500-427500 GCF_029890125.1 Rhinichthys klamathensis goyatoka
TTTTTGTCTTTCAGAGTCTCAGTGCAGATTTCAACACGCAGCAATCGTTCCCCGCCTCGCCATCCTTCCAACTGTCACTTCCTGTCTTTGCTTTCAGCTTGCTCTTATTTCAAATCTTCCAACCAACAAATAGTCACGAGAAAAAACAAGACACATGATGAATCCAACAGTTTTATCAGTAAATTTACCAGCAAAGTCCTTACAAAAAAAGAATAAAAACAGCAACAAAAAAAAACAAAAAAAGTGCATGACAAGCGATAATCCAATTTAAATTATGCATTTTGCACCAATAGAATTTAAATGTTGTGAATTCAGTTCTATTCATCAATCAGCAATAGCAGCAAAACTAAAAAACCTTAACCTTATTGTTGTAAAACTATATTTGATATAGTTGTAGTTTGTTGGATAAGCTGATTAAATCACTAAATACCAAATATCAATATGGCATCAAAATTTATCGGTACAAATACATTCATACACGCACACACACACTCACAAGCGCGCACACATCGTTGGTCACAGTTTACAGGTCAATAGGGGTCCAGGAGTCAAGTGTAAGGTACCTTAAAACAATTAACAATCTATTAACGCAGAATACACATATACGAAATGCGAAGTACGAAAAAAAAATACATGGCAATGACACTAACAAAACACACTTAAAAGCTCCCAACACAGCTACTGTTACACACACACACACACACACACACATAACGCAAGTCATGATCGTTATACTGTGGAGTTTCCGTTCCAGCTCCTTCACGACGAGACCGAATCTCTCGAAATCACGACAAGATTAAACTACGGTGTGATTGAAATCTGTAAACTACGATGAGTTTCAACAGCGAACACTGACCAAGCCCAGGAAAAAACTACAAGCCAACTACGCAAAAAAGTGAGAAGAAACATTGTAAAAGAAACGATACGCATAAGAGACGCAAGCAGAGAATCATGACGACAATCGGACAGGACGACGACAAAGCCGATGAGGATGATGATGAAAACTGTGTGAATTCATAAATGCTCCCTTACTAACGATCATAAACACAAATCCGCGATAGCGCGCTAACCATCTTATTTTTTTTTCTCGTTTCCTCGAATGGTAATTATTAAAAAAAGAAAAACAACGCTAGTCTTTCCTAGATAGTCTCAGTGTTAAAGTCTGATTATGCTATTGCTACGGCAGCGCTGACACCGCAGGCCGCTCGTAGTTATTGCAACTTCATGTGCAAGAGTTTCTATGGTCAGTCTGCGTGTGAATGCGTTTGATTCTTATGCCTGGGATTAACTTGAGATTAAAAAAAGTTGTATAACAGTTGCTGTCTAGCTTCCCTCCCTAATCTTAATCTTAATTTCCCAGATAACTGTCTATACCTCCCTCCCGTTAAACCTACGACCTCCCTCCCGCTCTCTTAAGTTTTCGCTCTCCCTCGGTTACACTATCTCTCGTCTTCCCTACGTTTTTAGGTTTATTCCCCGTGATTGGGTGCATTCTGCAGTTAACTAGAGGAGTCCCCTCCCCCCTCCCACCCACCCACCCACCCTCATGGACACACAAAGGGCGTGGGATCTGTCCGTCAGGCGGAGCGGCCAATCGCGTCCCTCTCCCCCATGATCAGGGCAGTGCAATACACAGATGGATGAGTTCCCCCCTCCTAAAGGTTCAACTGAAAGAAAAAGAAAGAAAGAGAGACAAATAAGAGCAAAGTAGATTCTAGCATTTCTTTTTTTTTTGGACCAATTATCGGTTTGACGATTACTTTTATACCTAATCTTTAACAAATTTGCGTGAACCTGAAGTTGCGACTGACTTCGGTATTTTGACGTATTTTCAGAGTGAAATGAGAATTTAAATTTTTTTTGGACCGATTATCGGTTTGACAATTACTTGTGAAATGAGAATTTAATTTTTTTTTGGACCGATTATCGGTTTGACAATTACTTTTATACCTAATCTTTAACAAATTTGCGTGAACCTGAAGTTGCGACTGACTTCGGTATTTTGAGGTATTTTCAGAGTGAAATGAGAATTAAAAAATTTTTTGGACCGATTATCGGTTTGACAATTACTTTTATACCTTATCTTTAACAAATTTACGTGAACCTGAAGTTGCGACTGACTTCGGTATTTTGACGTATTTTCAGAGTGAAATGAGAATTTAATTTTTTTTGGACCGATTATCGGTTTGACAATTACTTTTATACCTTACCTTTAACAAATTTGCGTGAACCTGAAGTTGCGACTGACTTCGGTATTTTGACGTATTTTCAGAGTGAAATGAGAATTTAAATTTTTTTTGGACCGATTATCGGTTTGACAATTACTTGTGAAATGAGAATTTAATTTTTTTTTGGACCGATTATCGGTTTGAAAATTACTTTTATACCTAATCTTTAACAAATTTGCGTGAACCTGAAGTTGCGACTGACTTCGGTATTTTGACGTATTTTCAGAGTGAAATGAGAATTAAAAAAATTTTTGGACCGATTATCGGTTTGACAATTACTTTTATACCTTATCTTTAACAAATTTACGTGAACCTGAAGTTGCGACTGACTTCGGTATTTTGACGTATTTTCAGAGTGAAATGAGAATTTAAATTTTTTTGGACCGATTATCGGTTTGACGATTACTTTTATACCTTACCTTTAACAAATTTGCGTGAACCTGAAGTTGCGACTGACTTCGGTATTTTGACGTATTTTCAGAGTGAAATGAGAATTTAAATTTTTTTTTGACCGATTATCGGTTTGACAATTACTTTTATACCTAATCTTTAACAAATTTGCGTGAACCTGAAGTTGCGACTGACTTCGGTATTTTGACGTATTTTCAGAGTGAAATGAGAAATTTTTTTTTTTTGGACCGATTATCGGTTTGACAACTACTTTTATACCTAATCTTTAACAAATTTGCGTGAACCTGAAGTTGCGACTGACTTCGGTATTTCGACGTATTTTCAGAGTGAAATGAGAATTAAATTTTTTTTCGGACCGATTATCGGTTTGACAATTACTTTTATACCTAATCTTTAACAAATTTGCGTGAACCTGAAGTTGCGACTGACTTCGGTATTTTGACATATTTTCAGAGTAAAACGAGATTTATTTATTTTTTGGACCGATTATCGGTTTGCCGTTCTACCCGAACCGTGTCATCAGAAAAGGAAGGGCATATCAGAGGGGAAGTACATTTTCCGATTTTGATTAGAGATTACAAAGACAATTTTTTTTGGGTAACACTATTTGACAGTGTCCTTGTTACATATGTTACATGTACTTAAAATAACAGTAAATTATGCATCATTACATGCAACTAACCCTCATCCAAACCTTAATCCTACCCTAACCCTATAGTAAGTACATGTAGTTGCTTAATATTACTCAGTACTTAAATATATAATTACACTGCAACAGTGACACCTTAAAATAAAGTGTAACCAAATTTTGAGACAATATTTTTTTTTTTGTGAACCAACTTGCAGGGATGAATTATGAATTGTTCACCACAAGACTAGTAATATGCACTAACAAAGTAAATAAGGTCAATTTTGATTCATGTCGACTTTATAAAATAACGGCGACATAAGCAGCAACAGTAAATGTTGCGACAGACCTGTAACCCGTTTTACCGATAATTAAATGTTTTTACCGATATTTACACTTTATTTAATCTGTTATTATTCGTATTATTTCAATGACAGATGCTCACATATGGTGACACAATCACATCCGTAATCTGTTTCATTGATAATTTCTTTTAACGATATTCGCACTTTATTTGGTCTGTTATTGGCTTGACTGATTTTTTTTTTAACAGATCATATCTTTTATATCTATTTTTTTATAAGTTCTTTTAATATCCTGTAAGTGACATAAGCAGCAACAGTAAATGTGGTGACAGACCAGTAACCGGTTTTACTGATAATTGAAAAACAATATTTTTACCGATATTCACACTTTATTTGAACTTATAATTTTTGTTAATTCAATGACAGATGCTAATATAAGATGACATAACTGGTGTCTGATAGTGATGCAACAGTCAGTTTGACCGATATTCTTTTACTCATATTCACTTTTAAACTTAAACTGTTATCGTTTCTTTAATAGCACGTCTACCGATAAATTACCAATTGGTTCTTAATTTTTTTTTTTTTTTAAAGCATGTTGAAATTACTTTTGATATAACAGCCAAACGTTATTCATTAAAAACTGTATAGAATTTTAAGCTCAAGTTAGATGCAGCCCAAAACAAATATAAAAATAATTTGGTGAGACTTTACAATAATGTCTAATTTGTTGACATTAATGTATTACCAATAAACAATATCTTAATAGAGCATTTATTCAACTTTGTTAATGATAGTTAATAAAAAAATAAAAAAAGTAATGTTAACATACAATTTTTGATCATAAAATGTATTAGTAAATGTTGAGATTAACATTATCTAAAATTAATAAATGTAGAAGTATTGTTCATTGTTATTTAATGATAACTAAAGCAGTTAACTCATGTTAACAAATGAAAACTTATTGTAGTGTTGCCAATAAATTTAGATTTCAAAACAATTTTGATGCATAAATATAATGGCATGCATGTTATTACTTTTAACATATTTCTAATTAATAAATATAATTTTTTTCAAATTAATATATTTAGATATTCACATTATATTCATTTTGTTTTATGATACTATCTTTTTATTTTTTGTAGTCCAGTAATTAAGAAAAACAAAACAAAAATGAAATATAAAAAATAGCCATCAGACAGTTATTTTAAAAAAAAGAGTTGATTTCTACGACAGTTTATCAGTTTGACTACGCAAATGAACCTGTTGTCTGCCACGTACCGCAGATATACAGAGAGTGAGAGTTTACCCTTTTAACATGCCTAGAGCTGGACAGCGGTCACTCACCTGACAGCGTGTGCTGTGTGTGAAGCAGAGGGGCGGGGCTACACGCCATAGCATGCAGAGAGGCGTTCCTTCAGGATGGGCGGGAACTGCTCCGAGAACTGCTGCCAGTTCTCCTCGCCGACCTGGTCCTTAAAACCGTGGAGGATCTACAGACACACGACCTCATTTAACAACTCAAATCTTTTATAGTGCTGACATTTTTGATGTGACGCGGCTCCATGCGTGTCCAATGGGGTGCCACGTGTCACGATATATCGCAATGCAAAAGTGCAACAATATGTATGGATAGTTCAACCAAAATAAAAATTACTGTGTGAGAAAAAAAAATTCAAGTTTTCTGAGTTTTGGTGTCAGTACTACATTAAACTACTATATATAATGTTGAATATAATGTATAATAATGGAATGGGTGAATATTTATGGCTCCTGATAATTTGATACATTGTTTTCAAGATATCTAGTCAGTGACAGAGTCTAAAATAGTTCATTATTTTCAGCTTCAGAATCATGAATATTGTTATTCTGGTGTCTCTATTGTCCTGTGCTTTGGGTTTCCAGCACCAAGTCTAAGCCTGTTCATTTACACCCACAATGTAATATCAAATTTAGCATTTTAATCAAGTGCATTTTTTTATCTTGTCTTGGAGTATCGCAGTAATATCGTATCGTGACATGTGTCGAATCGTGACATGAGGGCATCGTTACACCCCTGTCTAACCTTGTAGAACATGTCCCGCAGGTCATCTTTAGGGTTGACCCAGGAGGCCACCGCATCACAGAAGAAGATGAAATCCTGTGGAGGGAGAGACAGATGAAAGGAAATGAGTGAGTAACATCAGTGTCGATCACGATGGAGTCGGAGTGTCAGAACTGACCTGGACCACGCCGCCAGGATTCACACCAATCATCACGCAGATGCCTCTGAAGGCGGAGTCCTTTTCTTCATTATCTCGGATGTTTCGCAACGACGTGCACCTGCAAAAAGACCATCAAAAAATATAACTTAGCAGGTATTAATAGTTAAGCCTGTCTTAACCAAACATGGAATCCAATTATTAAGAAATCAAATTAACTTACCAACAAAAGTTTTGGGTTGGTACGTTTTTTGTTTTGTTTTTAATTCAAAGCCTTAAGTTCATCAAGGCTGCATTAATTTGGTCAAAAATACAGTAAAAACTAATATTGCGAAATATTTTTATAATGTAAAATAACTTTTCTAATGTGAATACATTTTAAAATGTAGTTTATTCCTGTGATCAAAGCTGAATTTTCAGCATCATTACTCCAGTCTTCAGTGTCACATGATCCTTCAGAAATCATTTAATTTTTTATAGAAATTTTATTATAAATTATAAATTCCTTAATTGTCACTTTTGATCAATTTAATGCACCCTTGCTGTATTAATTCTCCCAAAAAACGTCTAGATGTAGTGACTCACCAGGGTCTGATGAACTGTTGCAACATGGGAGCCACTTCCTGTGGACAGACGTAACCGAGGCGACCAATCGTGATGGCTGTAAGCAGGAGTTCGGGTTAGGATTGTTTATCAGCTCTGTGTGTGTGTAAGGTAAGTGATGGAATGAGGTCAGAGGTCATACCTGTGTTCTCCAGCAGGGTTTTGGGAGTGTTGGGTCTGTTGATGATCTCCACCAGGTGAGGAAGAACCAGAGACACATACGGCTGCATCTCCACACCTACGGCAACACATGAGCCAGTGGTCACAATCACCTCACTACGAATTCACTCAAACTGCCAATCAAATTCTATGGTTCTAAATCTCTGATGATGTCATTCTAATCCAGTGATGCGTGCGATGATCCTCACCCATCTGCATGCAGATCTCTCCGATGGCCCAGGTGGCGTTATTGCACACCGAGATGAACTCAGGGTTCAGATTCGTCCCCAGGATGGGCATGAACTCCGCTAAACACACACACACAGTTTCCAGGATTAAATCATAAGCAAGCATGTAAGGGTGTATCACGCAGATCGAATGCTCAGGTGTCGTCTTACCGATGCAGGGTTTGACGTGTGGAAAACAGGCCTTGGTCAGATCACCCAGCAGAGCGAACGAGCTCTGTCTCACCTCAGGCATGGTGTCCTACACACAACAGCGGCACTCTTTATTTGGTTTACAGTGCAGCAACAACTACATTCATTATTTATCATCATTTATTTTATAACAATAGTAAATAATTTAAA
Organism: Rhinichthys klamathensis goyatoka; assembly: GCF_029890125.1. NCBI lineage: Eukaryota > Metazoa > Chordata > Actinopteri > Cypriniformes > Leuciscidae > Rhinichthys > Rhinichthys klamathensis. The sequence goes on from NW_026606895.1 coordinate 404,623, forward strand.
AGTATATGTTAAAATACATAATTATTCAAATAACAAAAACAATATAAAACAAAAAAATGCATAATATAGTAAATAATATATATATATAAAAAAAAGAAGTATTAAATAATAATAAAAACACTAATATATATATATAATTAATCATTCAAATAACATTTATTTTATAACAATATAGTTAATTCAAATAACTCAAAGAAATAATAAAATAAACATGAACAATAAAACAAATAAATGTATAATATAATAGTCAATTAAATATTGTAATTATAAAACAAAATTAGTTCATATAATATTGTAAATAATTCAAATAATAATATAAACTAAATCATAAAACAAATATGTAATATAGTAAATCATCATATTAAAATGATCAATTTTATTTAAATGAATTTATTTTATAACAATACAATTACTTCAAATAAAACAACAAAAAATAGATGCATATAGTAAATAATTATATTGAATAACAAATTTATTTTAAAATAAATACGAGTAATATAGTAAATAATATAAAATTAAAATGATCAGTTTTACTAAAATAAATTAGTTTTACAACAATATGATTAAAATAATCATAATAATAACAGTGGATATAAATACAATAACATAAAACATACATTTATAATATATTAAATATTGAAATGATTAGAATACGTTGATTTTATATAATATTGTAAATTAATTAAATAATAAAAATGGGAACACCACCACCACACATTTTTAACCCCTCGCACACACTGTACCTGCATACACTGGAACAGAAGGGTCATGATGTTGCTACGGGCAACGAGCTGGTCCACGTGACCCCCGAGACCCTCGGCCAGACCACTTAGCAGATCCAGAGCCACAATCATGAAGTCCTTATCTGGAGCCTCGTACTGGTCCGGCTGCTGGCTGTACATCTGCACACACACACACACACACACACACACACACACACACACACACACACACACACACACACTGGTGGGTTAATGACTCTGTGGTTCACTGATATACATGCACATGAGCTTGAATAAAGTGTGTGTTCTCACCATGGCTTGTGCGAGTGTTTTCTGCACCAGAGTCACACAGCGCTGATAGACGGGCTCGCAGTACGGCAGGAAACCGCTCTGCAACGCTGTAGCCACAGACGACAAACACTACACACACACAACACAGAAGAAATGAGGGCCTTTTATTTGTTTTATCTTTCAAAAACGAATCTACGATTATGTGTCATGACGTTAAAACTATGAAACGAAGGCTTTCACTCTGTTCTTCTGAGCGTCTCACCTCCAGTAGGGGAAACAGGTCTTTATCCTCGTCTTTCAATTCATTCCACTTCTGGATCAGAGGAGGCATCAGCTTCTGGATGTATTCCTGTTCACACAACACAAGATCACACCACTGAGCTCTACGGGTGCAAATGTGCACTAATGGATTTAGTGATACTTTGATTTTTAAATCAAGTTCATAATCACAGGGATGAGCAGAGGCCGCTCTAACAGGGTATATGCAGGAATCTTGAAGTTAATTTCAAGACTTTTTCAAGACCTTCTCAATATTTTTTAATACCTCACCGCCACTTCAAGCTGTAACCATTTACATCAGTGATACTTTTAACTTAACAGTTTTAGTTTGTGATAAAGACTATAGACCACTCTGATAAAAAAAAAAAAATCAAATAGGCTGGGATAGTAAATCAAAGCAAAGTTTTTTTAATAAAAATGACTAAATTCACACACTTTTATGATGTTTTTGGGACTCAAACTGTTGGACAGCTAATTCAGAAAAAATACTTTCAAAATGTAAGACTTTATAAAGCCGTGATAAGACTTAATACTTTTTAAGGGTCTTAATTTTCCCAAAATTGATTTATCACCTTTTAATACTTTTCAAGACCCCCCGGATACCCTGTCTAACACAAACGTTTGTGTCATTTATTGACAAAAAACACGGTCAAAATGACAAAAAAGCATTTTCGGTTATCCATCAGATAAAAGATGGGGATATATGGTCTTTTGAGGTTCCCTACTTATATATATATATAGCTTTTGGAAAAATAGTTTAATAATTTAATAGGAGAAATAGAAAAAAAGCTAACAATTAATTTCTTTTTTTCCAACAAGGATGCATTAAATTTAACAAAAGTGGCAGTAAATACATTTATATTACAACAGTTTTCTATTTCAAATAAATACTGATAATAACCAGAAATGTTTCTTGAGCATCAAATCATCATATTAGAGTGATTTCTGAAGGATCATGTGACACTGAAGACTGGAGTAATGATGCTGAAAATTCAGCTTTGATCACAGGAATAAATTACATTTTAACAATATATTCACATAGAAAACTATTCTTTTAAATTAAAATAATTTAACAATATTACTGTTTTTTCTGTACTTGATCAAACAAATGCAAAGAACTGACGTCTTTCAAAAACCTAAATAATAATCGAACTTTAAAGTGCCGGTATGTAAAAGGCTGTTTGTGAAAGAGGTGGGAGATGGTGTTACCGGTTGGTTCAGATGATGCCCGACGGAGTCTGCCAGGGTGCCGATGGCGTCGTACAGGATCAGCAGGTTCTTGTGCTGATATTTCCCGAACGCAAACACCAGAGTGTCCAATATGAAGCTGAGATATGGAACCAGCTCGGTGCACGCCTCCTCCTCCAGAGTCGCAAATGCACTGAAAAATACATTGGAGTTACTTTATTACTCCAAAATTGGGGTTGTGCGATATGTATAAAAAAATACTATCACGATTTTTTGATCAATATTGTGATTTCGATTTTAAAACAAAATTTCCTTACAGACATACTGGTGTATAATTTTTTTGAAAGCCGGCTTTATTTGCCCATATTTGCGGGCACCACGTTTGCATAAATGATATGTGATATCGTCGGTTATTTCAACTTTTTAAAAAATGCGTCTCCTGCTTTTAACTGCAAAAACGCGTTCTGTGTAAATGGCTCTTAATACTCTGTTTTGCCGCAGTTATGGTTTGACAGGTCTTGCAAATTACCTGGCTCTGATACATCATCACTCCTATACCCAAAAAATCCCCAAACCCAGATCTTGATTTTATTTTATTTTTTGGTTCTTATTCTGCCCTGAATTCTCTATCCATGCCGTTCGGTAAACCCACTGTGTTCTGTTCCCACACTAGATTAACCCGTTTAATCCCACCGGTCTTAATAGTGACCCCTAGGGGTGTCCATGGTTAACCGATTAACCGTTAAAAATAGCGTAACCGAGTGAAACATTTTGCTCGGTTAAGTGGCGTCAATTGACTCAATTGAATTAAGTGGCGTCAATTGACTCAATTGAATTAAGTGGCGTCAATTGACTCAATTGAATTAAGTGGCGTCAATTGACTCAATTGAATTAAGTGGCGTCAATTGACTCAATTGAATTAAGTGGCGTCAATTGACTCAATTGAATTAAGTGGCGTGCATTGAATTTAGTTGTCATACATTTTTGCACCACCAGAGCGCTCCCAGACATTTGTAATGTCCACAAGTAGTCGTCATGACCAGTTTTCTAATATGAAGCAGGCAAAGAAAAGCACAGCGTGGGAGCACTTTAAAATCGAGAATGACGAGGCAAAATGCAAGTATTGCAATGCAGTGCTTAGATATACTTCAAGTACAACCTCGTTGTTGTACCATCTCAACAGCCAACACCCGGGCATCATTATGGTGTGTTCACACCGAACGCGAATAGAGCGTCAAATACGCGTCTATCGCGTCTAGTTAGACGCTTGAATCTTCCGCTCAAGTTAAAATTTCTCAACTTGCGCGGAAGACGTTCGCTGCAAACGCGTCGCCCAATTCGCGTCATTCGTAACGCCAGGCGCGAATGATGTGTCTATTCGCGTCTTTGCATTGACTTTGTATGTAATTCACTCACGCAAATAATTAAATTCGCGTTCGGTGTGAACACACCATAACTGCTCTGTCAATACCACTGCGTTTTATTTCTATAAATTAATTTAGTTTCAAATGTGGTCCAACCAGTTATTAAAGGTGTTAAAAATAAACTACCCCTTTCTCGTGTGTCTGTCTCTCGGGGTTGCAGCGCGCACACTATGGTTAACCGAGTATTAACTGTGTAAGACTGAAGAAAACTGGTTGAAGCTGGAAATTAACATTTGGCTTCCCCCCTCTTCCCCGGAGACAAAAGTCTCACCTCATCTACATTTCATTCTCTCTCAGTGACGCATAAAAACTCACATAAGAATATGGTTTAATGTGAATGATTATCATTGAGTATTTTGTTTAGTATAATTTCAACTGCAGGGTGAGTGGTACAGATGTCTCATTTCCAAATTGGTAAAACAAAAGCTAATAAGGGTTTTAAGAGTTTAGAGATGACACACAAAGGAAGGTGGACTCTATGCAAATGGCCTTTCTCCCCTACCCCCAAAATAAGGTGTACCCTGAATGCAAATTACCATTGTAAAGAAGTTCTGGCTATTTAATGGGATGCAGCAAGGAGTCGTGGCTCTTTCTGTATCTCAGATCAGCCCGTGAGGTTAGCTCATGTAGTTCTTAAATGTTGGGTTTGCATCTATTTCTCTTATCCTAAAGCATTTGATGTTTTGTATTGATGATCTTTGAACTGATTATGAAATTGGCTTAATACTTTTACCTGACATAATAAATTGTTATATTTGATTATTCTAACAGACTTTGACTTCATTTTCATTGGAGTTAAAAGGAATAGCCAAACATTAACGTATATTTAAAGATGCACAGATATCATAGAAAAACTTTTTCATTTTATGGAGTCAGATGAAACGAGTTAATACATAAAATAAAATGTATTGCATTTAATTAAAAATCCCTTTGCCATTGCCATGATGGGAATAGGCGGAAAACGCGTGAGACCTTCACCTCTAATCGATACCGCCATTGGATCGAATTAGACGGACTTACAACCGCTAAGGGCCACGGTTAACGGTTAATGAAAAACGTGCAGCCCTAGTGACCGCATCTTTTTTCTTATTTCTGGAAGCTCTAAAAATGTTATTGACTTTGGGCAAGAAATTCAACTTTTAAATGAGAAAATAGATTGTCTTGATTAAAATCTATTAATGTCATGTGACTAGTGTGAAAGGTCACATGACCAGATCAGAATAATTCCTGCTTGCACATCTAGAAGATGTCTTCCTCAGACTACTACAAAAAGTAGTATGTAAAACATCTTAATTAACAGATAGAACCATCATATTTTCTACATATATTCTTTAAAGGGTCTACTACTGATATATTTTGAGAATTATACTCCTGCATATATATTTTGCTCGTAAGACGTGTAAATTTGTTAACGGTCACAAGTATAACAGTGCTTCAATTGAAAACACAGGTATTGGCTGTTAACCCTACACTGAGCGTATGCCACACCTGTGAGGGGGATGGATGATCTCGGCAAAGGAGAAGAGCTCACTAACACAGATTTAGACAGATTTGTGAACAATATTTGAGAGAAATAGGCCTTTTGTGTACATAGAAAAAGTCTTAGATCTTTGAGTTCAGCTCATGAAAAATGGGGGCAAAAACAAAAGTGTTGCGTTTATAATTTCGTTCAGTGTAGTTATCAATATCCCAGAAACTTTCAATGTGTTGGACCATCTAGACGTTCAGATTGCACAGGGCCGTTCACACGTCACGCCTGGGAAAAACGAGCGCACCGCATGCATGAGCTTCGTGACGGCGTCGCTCTATTCGAGTATGCATGTCGCGTGTCTACGTTTAAAATAACGGACTTGAGTGCGCAAAAGACCCGACCTGTGAACGGCCTCCTGGGGACTGGTGGAAAAATCAAGCTTTCTGCGTTTTTTTAAATCACGCATGCTCACATCGCAATTTTATTATGATTTTGATTAGTCTCACAGCCCTATCCAAAATTATTCCTAACACACCTGCAGGCGGCCTCCTGCACCCTCTTGTTGCCGTCCAGGATGCGTTTGAGCAGTTCTGTCATGAGCGGTTTGAGGTGGGCGTCCGGCGGCTGGCTCACTACCCAGTGTGCATAGCGGCTGAGCGTCCAGCAGGCGATGGAGCGAACCAGAGCCTTCTTATCACACAGACACTGGATCAGGTGTGGGATGAGCTCGGGCAGGTACGGTACCATTCCCTGCATACAGCCTGAAGGAGACAGAGGATTTAGTCAGTGTCTGCAGAGTTTTTCAAATCAAATTGAAGTCTAACACCTTTTTGTCCTATGCGAACGAAAATAAATGGGAGATCAGGTGTAACTATATCCATGCGTTCATTCTTAACCCTCTGGGGACTAAGCCATTTTTGGTCCGTTTTCTCTATTTTTACATTTGGCCTTATAAACCATATGTAATGGAGATGGAACACTATGTGTTTGGTATCTATGGATTCAGGAGACCCTAAGCTAACATAAGCATGCATGTAATGTGTTTATAAAGGAAGTATGAGTGAAAAATGTACAATAAACTAGATAATTTCAAAAACTGAAATTAGATTTTTGTCATTTATTTCTGAAAATCCCACATCACACAACAATAGTGAACAGTTTTTGAACAAAAAATATATTTGTCAAAGCCTTTGCTTGACAGACATGTGTAATTGTTAAATAAAATGTGTAAAGAACAATGAAAAATGTAACTATTTACAAATAGTCCTAGGCGTTTTTCTTAGGAATGCTTAGAATTTTCTAAGCAATGCCTTCTCCTCGTCACTCTCCAGTAATTGTTCCAGAGCTTGTTCCACCGTAAATCTTTACTGCTTGCCATCATAAAAGTGCTAAAACAATAAATAATGCTATAATTGTATGTTTATATATATATTAGGGCTGTAACGATACGCGATATAAAATCGAAATCGCGATACTCAGGTCCACGATCCTGTATCGCGATGTGGGAAGGCAGAATCGCGATCAAACCCCTTCCAACTCCCAGAGTTATCCTTCCTGTCCTGAACCAGGGCTCGAATTTCGGCGCGGGTATTGCGCATAATTCTAATCATTCCCGCAAATCATTCTTTTAACAACTATCTTCCAGACGCAATTTCACAAACAGCGTGAGTGTTCAGCGGTGCCGCGCGTCTTCTATCTCTTCTCATAATGTGTTGTGTAAGGCAGGCATCAAGCGCTGCGGCAATAATACACACTCGCGTTTAGGAGTCGGGACCATAGACTGTAAGGTCGGGACATGACGGAATATTCACTTGCACAATCGGGCCAGCAGTGCATCGTGACTGAAGTCTTTTTAAGTCTTACCAGTTTAAACATTCAAGCGATTTTAAACTAATCAGTGCTCGCGCGCTCTCTGAGATTATTTTCTATGCGCACATTCATAGAAAATCCGCCTCAAAAACAGCTGGCCAGTAACTATTTTTCGCGGATTATATTGCTTTAACACGCAAAATTGTCAATTTCGGTCTTTGTGAGTAGGCTATACTCTAAATATAGTCGGTTTTGTCTTTAATAAACATAAAACGCATGCCAGTATAATGAACACAGGATCCGTGCACTAGCTCTTAAAGTGACGGAAGCCATATGTGTCTGTCATTAATTTTGTTGTCAAAACAACAAAAGATGGCTTTAAGTTAAAGGAATCAGGTTTAATAGCCTATGTATTTAATTTATTCAGGACTAAAATACTACCCAGTGTTATTTTCCATTTGATTACTTTATTCAGTATCTGTATATGAATACTAGTGTTAGACCTATTCAAAAACTTTTCTCTTTAATTGTCTTTATTTGTATCTTTATTCTATTGTATTTATTTGTGCTACCTTTTTCAATTTAATTAAACAATTTAAATCAAGCTTCCTTGTGATGTGTAAATTCTTAACAACAATATTACCTCATTGCAAAAATGCAATGAGCGCAAACATTTAGGCAAGATAAATGTAATAATTTTGTTTGGAAAAAATGCCCCCCCTTTCTCCCCCTCAAACAAAAAAAATCCCCCCCATGAGAATCATCTAAGGGGGGATTTCCCCCCCATTTTCCAAAACGAAATTCAGGCCCTGAGAACTACCACATCTTTAAATTACTATTAGTATTATTTGAAGTTAACATTATAAAATACGTAGACCTACACCACAAAACTAGTTGAGGATAAATTATTTAAAATTTGGCAATTTCAGCATTATAGACGTGAAATTTGCAGCCAAAACTTGAAATATAAGTTCTCAGAAAGTGCATTAAATTAATCCTCAATTGACCGGCAACACGTCCAACATGCAGATGCATATCCTACGGCACCATCCCGAAATCAATTTAGTTGGAGTACAGAACACAACCCAAAAGCAGCAGCCTACACTGCCTAGTATAGTTTAATAATTTGCATAGTTATTATTGTTCTTTGCTGTTTCGATTATACAGGTTTTTCCTAATGTTATTTAATAAAAATACCGGTATTTTTTTTTTCTCTCAAAATCTCTTTTTTTCACCACAAGCCCCGCCCCCTCAAGCCCCGCCCCCGTGATAGAATCGCGATACGAATCGAATCGTGGGTCAAAAATGAGTCTCTCTCTCATATTTCTCTGATAATCCGCTCCGTTCGCTCTCTCTCCTCCTCTCCATTCAACGCTGTTTGCGTCATATCCCTAACTATATAGTACCACCCCTTGCAAGGCTACAGAGTCCTCTGATTTGCTAGAAACGTCATGGTAACCTTCCTCTGATTGGGTAAGAAAAATATTTCTCCATCGGCAATTTTTCCATTGGTTGTTGCTTGCGGAATCTGCCAAACAACATCGATTTCATTGGCCTTTTACATACTGGTATTGCGCAACAAGGAAGTGTGTATATTTACAAGCTGGGTAAGTTATCACTGTTTTCAGCGGAATCTGAGGAAGATGGTAAAAAAGACCGCACCTCTCTATCATTAATAGTTTTTAAGATAATTACACATTTGTAAAAGTATGCCATTTTGGGCGGTACCGCCCAATCCGTCCCCAGAGGGTTAAAGGGACAGCAGCCTCATAAACTGCTGCCATAATAAAAAATAAAATTAAAAAAATCACTCACTGCTTTTGACTGAATCACTTTTTTATCTTTAATATGAAGCAATTTATATCTAATTCATAGAGTGAAGACTATACAGTGTTTTATTTTTACATTTGATTATTCAATTTCGGTAGTATTTCTTACTACATGTTAAATAAACCTGTGCTACTGTACCAGAAAAACGTAGTTTATTTAATTTGTATATTTTTTCTATCATGTTTGTAATTTGCTTCTTTGTTCCTATTTTTAATATCAAAAATAAAATCCACTTTTCTGCCTTGCTTTAATACAGAAGACTGTGTAATGATTGTAGTCAGTAGGGGTGTGCAAAAAAATCGATTCACATTTGAATCGCGATTCAATCTTTACCGATTCAGAATCGATTCATAGAATTCCAAAAATCGATTCTTTTTTTTTTTTTTTTATGGCTTGTACGGGCGGAGTGCCAATCGGCTGAGTCGGGACTTTTACCGGTGGTTCGGTAGTGTCTGATAAATAGTTACATTGCAAGTTCTTGCCGCCCGCTGGTCAAACTGTGCAGCCTCTCTGCTCAACCCGTAAATAAATGCATCGATCCGCAGATTATGTTTGAGTTCTTAATGGTCTGTAGATCTTTTGCCAAGCGTGTCTGGCAGAGGTTACGGGTTCTAAACCGCACTCGTATAGTTTTTTCTCTCTCTCATCAAAACCGAATATGTTCATCACGTTTCTGTGCATTTTATATTTTGAGATTTCACCGGAACCACAACGGCGATATGAAGCGCGCGACCGAGTGAAGACAGAGAACACTGTATCCATGACACTGATAGCAGCGGACACGAGCGCTCAGCTTGATTTCAAAAACAACAGATCTCTTATTTAATAGCGAACTAAATTAATGCTCTGCTAGTTAACTGGAGATACCCGCAAATTACGCCTATGAACGACTTCACTGGATCTAAACAAATCAATCTAACCATAGATGTTACCAGTAGCGGTGGCTTTTTTAAAATCTATTTTAAATTATTTCGCAAGGGTTCTATGACATTAGTATATTTTTAGGAAGTTCAATGTGCCCAGTCGAGTTCACATTTCAACAGTCAGCCTGGTAGCTGAAGTAGTCCTTAAACCACATTTAGCATAATTGTTTGTTTGATCTGACTACAGCACTTTAAAGCTAAATAAAAGCTTTTTATTTAAGTTTTATTTTAAACTTGAATTAAATGTATTTGAAAGCTGGCCAAAGCTTGGCACTTTGCACTTTTTAGTTGCAAAAGTTTTTATTTTTGTATGAAGACAAAGTAATATCAAACTACATTTAATTTGTTGTGTTTTTTTTTTCTTTTAAATTGTGTCTACTGCAATCAATCACATAGGAAAAAGTAAACTACATTTATATACTGCGAATCGTTTTTTGAATCGAGAATCGTTTTTGAATCGAAAATCGATTTTGAATCGAATCTTGAGACAAAAAATCGGTATCGAATCGAATCGTGACATTTTCTGAATCGTGCACCCCTAGTAGTCAGCTTAAAGGGCATTTGTTTTATTATAATATTGGGTTGACTAAAATGGGAAGAAAAACTAAATAAATTTCAAGGTTCACAATTAATTCAGTAGGATTTTTTTTCCCTTCTAGACCCAATAAACAGTCAACCGAATCAAATAAGAAAAGTAACAACAAACTACAAGCAAAATGCACATTTTGCACGATTTTAAAATCGAATCGTGGCCTCAAGATTGGATTCAAATCGAATCGTGATGTACCAAAAGATTCCCACCTCTATAAAACAAGCCTGAATTACACCGGGACTTTTATTTTGAAAGGTCTTTTCGTAACTACTCTCAGCTCATTAAAAAAAGGTTAAAAAAAGTTAAAAAATATAAGATATGCACTCTTACAACCATATTACAACAAACACAAAACAAAATTGTGTGAAATGAGTGTGGGCGTGTGTGTGTGTGTGTGAGATACAGACCTTCAGCGATGGCTCCCAGCACCAGTATCCCAGACTCTTTGATGACCCAGTCCGGGTGGAACAACAAGCCCTTCAGCAGCGGCAGCAAGTGCGGCAGCAGCTCATCCCGAAAGACGTTAGCCAACACGTCCAGCGCCGCCGCAGAACACTTCCCTGTGAACATGCAAGAACATACCACTCAAGTCACCTTTATTTACATCGCGGTTTATACAATACAGATCGTTTCAAAGCGGCTTCACAGGAATAAACAGGAAAATAATGATCAATAATGCAAACATAAGACAATCTCAAAAAGCAGCTCTAAAAAGACAATAGTGTCATATTTCAGCGAGTTCAATGTTGATTCAGTTTACCGTATTTTCCGCACTATAAGGCGCACTTAAAAGCCTTTAATTTTCTCAAAAAACGTCAGTGCGCCTTATAATGCGGAGCGCCTTATCTATGGATGGGGAGACAGCGCCGGCCGACTTACGCCACTATCTGCCAATGGATCGTGGATGCCTGGGCTGATATATCAGTCTCCTGTGATCCGAGCTTTCACGAAGGCAGGAATAATCTCTTTATTCAGCCAGCTCACATACCCGTATTTACTTCCTGTTTTGGCCCGAAGTCCACAGTAGTTGATTGTCGAGTTCGCGCGCGCGCGATCAAACCTCCTCCGTGTGTTCAACATCTGATTCGGATGAACTATCCATTTGAGCTGATATTCTCACAACACCACACAGCACCGTCATCACCTGACAGCTGACAGTCTGAGTCTACACTGTTGCTGAGTTACCAATGATCGCGCGCGCGCACTCGACAATCGCCTACTGTGGACTTCGACTGAAAACAGGAAGAAAATACGGGTATGTGAGCTGGCTAAATAAACATCATTTTTATTCATATCTTTCACATTTACTGGAGTCAGATTCACCGTGTTCACTCACATGGCTGTGCACTTGTAATGACACATTAAGGTTGTTAAGAGGCTAAAAGCAGGTTTAAAACTTTTCCCGTTTAAGTCAACAGGGTGCACATTTTAAAAAGAGGATAACACGGTGTAGGCAACACCGGTTTTTGTCGTTGTTATCTGTACTGACAGCACTCCAAATTTACAAAAAATGAGCTCAATGTTAAAATTGACCGGAGTTTTCCCTTAACGTTTGAACAACGTTACCATGGGAGTGAACGGAGTTGTCAAAAAGCTTAATAAAGTTTGACTTTATCTGACTGTTTTGTTGACATCTAGTGGATGCATAACGCAAACCCAGTCAAACGTTTGACTGCAGTATCTTATGCGCCTTATAATCCGGTGCGCCCTATATATGAAAAATGTTCTAAAATAGGTCATTCATTGAAGGTGCGCCTTATAATCCGGTGCGCCGTATAGTGCGGAAAATACGCCAGATCAATAACTGTAAATTTCAACAATTTCATAACAAGGTCAATTCAGTTATAAGCAGCTGTACAGAAAGCAATAGAGTCATTATTCAGCTCGAGTCAGATTAAAAACAGTGCTGATGTTGCAGATTAAATTATATACATACACGCATAAGAACATTTCCAGCAAGAGCGCTCTGATTGGTCGGTTTACTCACGTAGGTTCCAGTCAGACAGCGTGTCGTCGTCGTCATCCTCATCTTCGTCGATGTCCTCGCCCTCCTCTCCTTCTCCTCCCTCGTGCTGCAGCGTGACGGTGCGTGACTTGTGGAAGCGAGGCTTGATGTCCTGCTCGCTGTCAGGAACGTTGTCGTCCTCCTCTACATCACCCTGAGACACACACACACACAAAGACACACTTAGGCTGCATTCTGATTCACAAGGTCCCTATAGTGCTCGCTTCTCAGGAGATCTTAATAAATTAGTAGGGCTGGGTATCACAATCAATCAGTTCCAATATCGTTACTTAAAATCACAATTTTGCAGATCTAGAATCGGCTTTCTATTTAGTTGTCTTTGCAGGCTGCACGTAAAAATTAACACACAACACGACCGTTGTAGTCTGAGTCACGAACAAATGAACAGTTCTTTTAAGTGAATCAGAAACATCCACAAATGACTCGTATGAGTTGGTTCTTTGAATGAACTGAGATTGATTTAACACAAAATCAAGCAAACTCCACAAAATTCAGAGGAGCTTGCGATTTTCCCCGCAGAATTTGGGCCTAGACGCGTCATGTGACGTCATCACAGTACACATTCAGCCAAAGGAAAGTCCATTTCGAAGTAGCCTGTGTGCGTTGAACTTGAATTGATTTGAACTTATGTTTGCCCCATTGCTTCAGCAATACATCCGTCTATCAGTCAGTCAACAACCGCTCCCGCCGTTAGGCGCATATCTCACAAATACAGGACCGCACTCGCTCTGTTGATAAACTGAACCGATTGATGGAAATGATGTCACTCAGTGTGTCTGTATGCTACATAAAAGAGGCTCGCGCACTCTGTAAACAACACCAAAATGGACGAGGAGCAAGATGGAACGTATGTAAATTCAGTAATATTAGCGGTTTCCAGGGTTACCCCTATAAACACACCTGCTACAACTTTATAAATGAAATCAAATAATATCAGAAAAAGATTTTTTTTTAATGTCACAGTTTTTATATTTTATAGTTTCTTTGTGTGTGCTGCGCTCCTTTTTTTCGATCTCTCCTCGAGTGTTGCCATCAGTAAATGATACATTATATATTATTATCCACTATTGCTCGCCACTTACACTAAATGTAATACAATCAGTTAGGGATGCACGATATAGGATTTTGGCCGATATTCGATATGCCGATATTTTCAAACTAATTTTGCCCGATGCCGATACCGATATATTTGTATTTTTTTTTAAGTGCAAAAAAAGCTTATTAAAGCTCCTATTAATGTTCTCAGTCAAGAGCAGTGAGTGATTTCCTCTTTGTGTTTTGTTGTTTTATTAACATTAACGGGATAGTTCTCCCAAAAATGTAAATTGTCATCATTTACTCTCTCAAGTTTCTTTCTTCTGTTGAAATTATAAAAGTTATTTGGAAGAATGTGGCTAACCAAACAGTTGCTGTACTCCAGTGACTTCCATAGTATATTTAAGCACAAGAAAGAAATGAATCCAGGTTTGAAACAACATTAGATAGACAGAATTTTTATTTCTGGGTGCAGTATCTCTTTAAAGACAAGCGGCAGAATATTATTACTGTCTCTTTAAGAACTGCACGCGAGTAACGCGACGCGTCTAATATACACGCATTTGACAAGCAGATTTTCTCTGTTTGCTTTCACTTTAGACATAACCAACTTTGTTTATGTAAACCTTATGTGTATTTGACAGTATCAGCGCAATAAGACTCGAAAGATTAGTCCAGTATGCAGAAGCTGTGACAGGCTTTAGTTCCTGTGAGCGTCGGGTGTACGCGCTCAGAAAAGCGGATGTTAGAACAGCGCATCAGCACGTGAATGACATGTTTACCTAGCAAGACTTTGACGCACATGCAAACAATGAACTTTTGTGAATTGCGGTGTCCCGTGAGTGTAACTCTACCTCTGCGTTTACATGTGATGTGATGTGAATGTACGTCGCGTTGTACAGTATGTTGAGATGAAGGCGCCAGAATTGAACTGATAGAATGCACGATAGGGGTGGGCGCTATATCGGTATGAACGTGAATACCGGTATTATGTTGTGCCATGATATGGATTTTGCGATACCGAGGATACCGTATTCATAAATTCAAATTTTGCAGTTATATTGTTTTGTTCAATTTGGTACTCTTTACAACTAACACTAATGACGATACAGAATCGAATACGCTGTTTAAGGAAATGACTGATTTGGCGCTTCATACGCGTGAAGTTGCTGAGGCGATTAACCGCTGTCCTGTGACGCGTTCAATGAAGGACCGTATAAAGCCCCGTTCACACTACACGCGACCAAGCGACGCGATACCATTCATTTCAATGGGGAGCTGGCGATTTCCGGCGACACGCGCGACAGCGACCGTTGCCGACCAGATGGGGCGTGTCTGGCGACGCGACAAAGTTGAGATCTGTTTAACTTTATGCAAATGAGGAGCGACAACCAATAGGAGCGGAGCGCGTATGATCCTTCTCCACATCATTGGATGTCATTCATAAAGGCAACCAGTAGTGGGAACTCCCACTAGCGACCTCATCGCCAGCCACTGGCGACAAAGCCGCTTGTAGTGTGAACGGGGCTTAACGTCCAACACATCGCTAGAGCTAAGCGGCTGTTCATAAAGGATGGATTTATCTTTTGCGGTGGAATGGGAAATGACAAGGTAATGAGACGCAAGTTTTACTTTTAACTTGAGCGCAGCATTTTTAGAATGCCGTTTCATTTGCGAGACGCGGGTGCAACACCAAAACAAGTTCGTCAAGCACAAAAAAACATTAAAGTTCTAGGCTACTTTATGTTTGAGATGTCATGTTTTCATGAAGGTTGAAATCTGCTATTATTATCTTTGACTTTGTTTTTACAAAACATTTACTGCTAATAATATTATCCACGTGGAGACATTTCCCCGCAATGTAACGTTAGGCTATGAATAACAGGACACGACACACACATAAGCGCGCGCATACACACGACACACACATAAGCGCACAAACACACACTGGTCCACTATCTGTGTGGGGACTCTCCATAGACGTAATGGGGTTTATACTGTACAAACTGTAGGTCTTTATTCTGTCTCCTTAGTCCTTACACTAATGAATTAGTTTGTATGAAAATGTTCATTGTTTTTTTCTTGTATACTTTTAAGTTCTATTTATTTGGTGCTTTGTTCAATCTCAAACCATTATTTTATTTTTATTATTAAGATGTCTGCACAAGAGTTAAGGGTAACCTGTGCAAACATTAAACTTAAATTAAACGTCTCGCTTTGGTCTACACTGGAAGTGTTCTGCTCGCTCTGCTAAAGCTAAACTATAATTACTAAAGCTGAAACTAAATAAAATTTAAAAAAAAACTATATAGAAATGTGTTTGCAAAATAAAAACTAACAAAACCATTAATGAAACTAGCTAAAACTAAACTGAAATTTAAAGCAAAATTGAAAACGATATTAAAATAAAAACTAATTTAAAAAAGCAAAACTATAACAACAGATATTCCCGAAGACAGAGCACACCCGAAGACGGCTCTCACTCAGAAATCAATAAAGTCTTCATTCACTGCCGGTTCTCATTATAACAAGACGAGCAAAAAGTGGAAAGACATAACAAGTGCATTCTGGCCTACCTCATGTTGCACGTTTGCACTTTTTGAGAGAAAAAAAATGGCACAATAAAAAAAAACACACATTTCAGGTCTATGTCCAATGAAATGCCTCACCTGTTTCTAGTTATCTAGTGTTAAAATACATATTTTGCCTGTAATTTAACTAAGGTGTACTAAAATGTGATTCCAATTTTTTTTCTCATATCGCGATATAATATCGATATCGTCCGGACAGTGAAAAATATCGTGATATGAATTTTTGCTCATATCGCCCACCCCTAATGCACGATACTATGATTTTTCTTCAAAAGCAGATAGTGGAGACATTTTAATCGTCCACGATCAAAAACCGTGAGACGCACGGCACACCCCTAGTTGGAAGTTTAAGTTGCTGGCGCTCATGCTTCGTTCACGGTCGTCACGTGCGCATAGGAAACACGCCACCCTATCGGCAAGACTCATCTGCAGAAATATTCATATCGGCCGATGCCGATGATGGTCATTTTAAGCTTTTATCGGCCGATACCGATGTTGTCCCGATATCATCGTGCATCCCTACAATCAGTCAATATCGTGTTTTGGTGATTCCTTAGTATATTTTTTGTTATTGACACTTTTGGCGCTTTTCACTACACAGTACCAGCTCGCCTCGGCTCGGCTCGACTCGCCTTTGTTTGGTTTTCAACTGTGTAAAAGTTGTACCTGTACCTGCTTTCGGGTACTTTTTTTCGTACCACCTCCGGCGAGGTTCTAAGCGAGCTGAGGCGAGCTAAGCCGATACTAAAATGTGACGTGAAAACAATGCCGACTGCTGATTGGTCACAGAGAATCTGCGTCATCATTGCACGCGCCAGATGGAGTATCCAGAATAACCCCGCCATTTTTAAATAGTTTGGCCAGAGATAGTTACTAAACTTACTACTATTATTACGGCAACTCGGAAGAATACGCCGTGGTCAAACGAGGAGGTGCAGACATTCCTTTGTTTGGTTGCCGAAGAGAGGATCCAGCGAGAGCTTGATGGGGCAACGAGGAACGAAATGCGTCGCCATGATGACCGGGTACTATTTGTGGCGGTACTTTCTGCAATGGAAAACGGAGCGAAAAGCGAGCCGAGGCGAGCCAAGGCGAGTCGAATCGAGCTGGTACTGGTAATGGAAAAGCGCCATTTAATCAGGCTGCTTGTCCGGTTGGGCAAGTAAAATTGTCTTCACTTTAAAAAATCCGCTTGTGCCGAACAAGCAGACAAGCGTTAATGTCGAGCCCTGTATTCATATTTTTAATTAGCTGTTGTTTTGATATGTTGTGTTCTGACTTTATCTGATTTTCACAGCCTAAAATAACCGAAAGGTGAAAAAGAAAAATGCCATAAATACGCAGATTTAAATGTCAAAGCTGATAGAACAGTGATGAGAATATTGCTTCAGAATAAATCATTTGTACACCACAAAAATAAATAAAAATAAAATCAGGACAAGCATGCTTTTTAGTCAGACAAGTGAATGAACAATTCCCTTGTACGGAGGACAAGCACATGACGAGGCTTAACGTCGAGCCCTGTAATAAATACTGCGATTGTATCAGAATTGATAATGTGACCGCACCTTACTAATGCAATAAACATGATTTGACTCAAAAGATTGTGCGTCATATTTGGTGACTCACCTTCAGTAAAATGATGTCGATCTCAGAATACTTCATTCCGTTCACCAGGATGGGGATGAGTCTGTAGGGACACACGTTAACATTAGATCACCTCACACGAGTTCAGATCACATCTCACAAACAGACCCTAGCGGAGGCCAGAGGCTTCATCTGTGTGTGTGTGTGATGATGGCCTGCAGTACTCACTGGACCAGGTGTCCCGACAGAGCCTCTTTACAGATGGGCTGCTCCGCTAGAGTCAGCCAGAACTCGCACGCCTCCAGCGCCACGTTCTCGTCCGCGTCCTGCGTGCGCTGAAGCATGTACTGCAGAGAGACACGGGTGAGACTCAAACCTCCCAGCTTTCCACTGTAAACAACGCCTCAGATGTTCGCATGCTTCACCTGTATGATGCTGTGCATGTGTGGTATCAGACGGTCGATCCGGACCTCCAACAGCATGACCAGAGCTCTGCACACGTTCTTCCTCACCTCGCAGTCTTCGTCACCCGCCAACGCAAACAGAGACTGAAAACACAGATGAGCTCAGCCTTCACCACAGAAATAACTACAGATTCATTCATAGTGCACCGTGAACCCAATTGACCTATGGCTAAGCCACGCCCCCAAAACGCGATGAGCCAATCACAGTGCGCATAGCTAACCCAATACACTCGGACATTCTCTGCTTCCACGTCCATTGAAATGCATTGCAGTTAGTCAGTTTTCATTCATTTTTATGTTTTTTCTTGTCATTTTAAGTTTAAAATGGTCATGCATGGGGTACATGCAACTCCGACACTAGGTATCCCGAGAGGCAGGGCGACGGTGTGTATTTTTTACCCTTTCCCAAACATCTCAACCGAGATAAGTGTCTGCTCTGGATAAAGTTATGCGGTAGACCACAACACCAACTAAACGTGGATAAATTAAACTAGAATTAAACAAGGATGTCTACATCTGTTCTAAGTCAACAATGTATTTGAACGTTATCTTAGGTAACGTTAGCCTAACATTAGAAAACGTTGACGTTAGCTTCTAGCTGCGTTGTACATCATGTCACTTAGCTTCATTACCGTATCTTTAAATAACCGAGATAACAAATGCTAGCAATGTTGTGCTTAAAGATTCATGTGCAGTGCGTGAACAATGCTGATCCTCTATTTTGTTGTCTGAGATGGTGATGGCAACGAGATGCGGTTTATCACGTTTACACTGTGACCTGTACATTTTTGCCTGGAGCTGAAGCTTTTCATCGACCTTCTCAACAATAAAATTATTAATATAACCCTCCAATGCATAGTTAATGCCCTTTTGGTGACTTTGAGATGATATATAATCTTTCTGTCTCCAAAAATCATCAATTGCCTCCTGTGAAATGTCTCCTACTGTGACAGCTGCCATAGCGCCTGTCACCGAATGTTGACTGTTTGTCCGAGTCTACAAGTATTATTCATAACAAAAACAATCAATGTGCCGTGTCATTCACTAATTGTGAATCGTGTGGTTCTTTTATCGAATCAGACTGAATCACTTATCAGTCTGAATCAATCAGTCAGCTCAGATGACTCACTGAACTGAACTGAACAAATGAGCTGAAAACACAAACTGTGTTAAGGCAAATTTTTAAAAAGCTCATTTGTATGGTTAGTGTGAATCTGTCGTTAAAAGTCTTTCTGCTTCAAAAGCAAGATTAAAGTCACTGCTTGAAATAACAGCAATCGGTGACCAACTCACCTCTATGAATGTGTCGATGTTGTCCATGAGAGCCTGAGCCCTGCCGATAATGAACTGATTCACGCACGCTATGGCATGAGACCTGAAGACAGAATGTGGATTAATACATGTCACTCGTTATAAAACAGACCGTGATTAATTCTGAAGATAAGTGCGCGCGGTCCTGTACCTGATCTTGGGGCTGCAGTGCTTGAAGAACTGCAGGAATTTGGGGATCATGATGTTGAGGGGTCGATTCAGAGCATCACTGTCCAGCAGTTCAGACGAGTCCTCACAGATCTTCTGCAGCGCGCCGAAAGAACCCTGTACACACACACACACAGGTTAAAGTCACCATGAAATCAAAAGGGACGATTTTTTCTTTTTTTTAATAGCAGTATTTTTTATAAATTATTTATTCATGCCCATCTTCTCTTTCTTTTTTTATTCATGTGCCGCCGTAATACGTAATCCACATAACTTCCCGTCCCTCTCACAGCTCATCTCTTCTCTGATGATGCGTTTACTGGCGTGAGGGCGGAGCAACCTGTCACTCACATGAGATCCACCAATAGCAAACCACAACCATCCAATCAATTCCCCATGAACAAAATCAAGCCCCGCCCTACATTTGTTCTTGTTTGAGAAGCCTTTTCACTCGGATATACGTCACAATAGGGAAGAAAAGACTACTACTCATGCCGACTTAAAAGCAATCAGCAGAAATAACTAATCAAACAATCACTGTCAGCATTATGAATTTATAATAGACAGGAATATTTAGTGTGAAATACTAGCACCGCCTACTGCACAGTATAACTATATACTGTTTTTTAAACAGCATGTGCAACAAGAAACACAGTAATGTTACAGTACTGTTATTATTTTCTAGAAAAAGTAATTGTTTTTAATGTTTTTTAACTGATTTATACTAATGAAAAATCAGTTCAGATGCAGATAGTAGCTGCGTTTACATGGACACTTATAATCGGATTGACGGCTCAATCGGACTAAAAAACCTTCATGTAAACACCTTAATCGATCCGATTGAAATTTCGATCCAATTAGCAGGGGTGGTTTACTCCTTTTGTAATCCGATCGAGAGAACATGTAAACACTTGATCGGATTGAAAACCGAAACTATAAGGACTGCGCATGTGCAATGACGTTGAAATAGCGTGATGGCGTATGACGCGCGGAACGAGCTGTTCTTCCTGTTGAATAAAGTAAATATAAAATGAGTGTCCCGTTATTAAAAAATTCTCGTTTCACTCAGCGTCTGTGAAGTGAAGCAGGACAACGTCCCACCAGTGCTTGTTTCAGATTATCATCCATGGACGACTGGTTTTGGGCGCGGGGTTTTACTGCGTGATCAATATAAGCAGCACGGCAAAACGGTTCATGCTCATCGTCTCCAAATCATGACCAGAAACGGATGAATATTAAGTCTGCTGTAAAAAAAAAAAAAAAAAAGAACCAATAGAGGAGAATAGTTATGCGCGAACAGCGGCATATTCGTGCAGTGTGCGCATATCAAAAAATCAATTCCGATTTGAATCTTGTGACATATAAACGCGCACATCAACCCGGTTACTTTATTTATCGTTCATGTAAACACCGTGTTCGGATTCATCAATCGGATTGATTTCATTCCGATTGAACCATGTAAACGCAGCTACTGATTGATCTCTGCTCAGTACATTTCCATTATCATCTTGAAAACACATAACTTTATAACTTTGTGTGCATAAATACACTGACGATGTTTGGCACGCCAGTCAAATTAAGCACATTCTGGTACACATTTTTATTCAAACAGAAGGCCACATCAAGAGCACTGCATTTCGGGATGAATACTGATCATTTTAGAAAACACTAAATGTGCACATAGTAAACAGTAACCATACTGCATTCTGTGTCTGTGTCTGTGTGTGTTGTAGACATGTGCCGGTATTCGGTAATGCGATAAATCGCGGTAATGAATATGCACGATATTGTTATCGCGGGCACTTCAAAATACCGTGAAAAATAATAGATTCGAATTTAGACTTTTAGAACGTGCATTAGCTTATTTTCCTTCAACCGCTTAAACACTGCATATGCTGCGCAAAACACGTGCGCACTCTGATGTAAACAATCCCCACATGTATAAGCACTGTGTGCATGCGGCAGCAGTGCGCACTCTAGTCTAATGTAAACAATCCTCACATGGAGTAGAAGCATGGCGGAAGGAGGAACGCTGCCGACGATTTATCCCCCACAGGGCTGCCAACTCTCACGCATTCAGCTTTCAGACAGGACAGGGAATATGCGCGGGGACGTTTTGTTGCTGCGCCGACCAAAGCACGCCGGGGTCAAAATTCAAAATAGTTAAACTTTTTATTTGCAAAATAGCAAATCGCGTTGTATCTGAAGGGCAACGTTGAACCCAGCGGCCAGCGCCGCGCATTCCGCGACCTGTCTGAAAGGCGCTTTACGCAATTGACACTTTTCACACGCTCTGACACAGAGAAAAATCGCGGAGCAAAGAGGACACTGACACCGACAGACTAGAAAGCGCAGGTTACTTTTGATATGAAAAAAATAATAAAAATCAGCTCTTAGGTTCTGTCCATTGTGACAGATCGCTGCGCCTCAGTTCAAGTAAACCGATCATCTGTTACTTTTTATTTAAAGATACAGTACAACTTACCGAAATGTATGTGCCTCATACATAATATCGATCAATCAGTGTTTTCCAAACACGGAAAGAGGTCAATAAAACTGCAGGAGAACAGTTATGTCACAGAACGTTACATTTACCTCAGGAAAGCCATTTAATGACCAGCACATTAGTTGACTAGAAAAAAATAGCGAGGAGTATTTTGCTAAATATGTGCACTATATTACATATTTATTATATGTTTACTTGTCATTACATAATTGTTATTATAATGAAAACCCCATTATATTTAATTTCTCTCTGTATGTTTACAGCATTATGTGAGATATATTTTTTTCTTGAGAACAATTTACATGTAGACTGTAGCCTACCTAATATTTATCCAAATGAGTCAATATTGAATTAAGATTGAAATCAAATCCAAGAATTGAATTAATACAAAACAGCCTACCAGTCATTGTAACATGTTGTCACTAAACTTAATAAAATTCTGTTATATGTTTTGAAAATCACAATTACACATTGTGATGCAAGTTGTTGTTTTTTTTAGATACCCACAATCCATCTGTTTCTCTTGAGCAATTAAAATACCGTGATAATACCGTATACCGTGATAAAAGCTCAATCAATTAACCGCAGCATGAAAATTTGATACCGGCACATGCCTAGTGTGTTGTAGTGTGTGTCTATGAGTGTGTCTGTGTGTTGTGTC
>NW_026606895.1:430000-470000 GCF_029890125.1 Rhinichthys klamathensis goyatoka
TGTCTGTGTCTGTGTGTGTGTATGTGTGTCTGTGTGTGTGTCTGTGTGTGTGTGTTGTAGTGTTGTAGTGTGCGTGTCTGTCTGTGTGTGTTGTAGTGTGCGTCTATGAGTGTGTCTGTGTGTGTGTCTGTGTCTGTGTGTGTGTCTGTGTCTGTGTGTGTGTCTGTGTGTGGTGTGTGTCTGTGTCTGTGTGTGTATGTGTGTGTGTGTCTGTGTGTCTGTGTGTGTGTCTGTGTGTGTGTCTGTGTGTGTGTGGTGTGTGTCTGTGTCTGTGTGTGTATGTGTGTGTGTGTCTGTGTGTGTGTCTGTGAGTGTATCTGTGTGTGTGTTACCTCGCAGGTGTTGTAATCCTCTGAGTTGAGAAGGTTGCAGAGTTGAGGCAGCAGTTCTGGCCATGTCTGCAGCTCCCCTTTAGAGGCGATAGTAGTGATGAGAATACCTGCGGACACAAACACACACACACACACACACACACACACACACACACACACACACACACACACACACACACACCAATTCAACTACAACGCAACAGGTAAAACAAGCAGTTTGGCCCATATTTACTCACTTTACGATAACACATACTTCTCTAAAAGAAAACACACACTAATGAACACTGATCAAATCAAATGAACTCAGCCAGAGAACTCTAAAGAGGTTTGCCGGGTTTAATGCGGACTGACCGATGGTGGCGCGGATGAGCGGGGACGGGTCTCCGATGTTGTTGAGACACTCTCTCTTGATGAAGTCGGCCACAGCCGGAGGGAAGTTCTGGTAGTGAGCCTTCACGTTGTTCTTGAGAATCAGACCGCTCAGAGAACGGGTGGGCTCGTCTGCAGAGACACAGAGACACGTGTTCCTCGTGTGACCGGTGTGTGTGAAACGAGATAAGACGATGCATGATGGGATAATACAGACCTTCTGATTTGAGGCTGGTGAGGACGAAGATGAGATAGTTGTTGAAGTCGGGATACTGATTCAGCTGCTCCAGTTTCTAATGAAAAATTGGAAATTGGAAACAAACATTTACCACTAGATTTCAGATCTTAATATTTGCACATTTCGAAGTAAATATTAAATCATAGATATATTTAATGCACTTTTTTTATTGGACTATTTATTCCCTAAAACCCATGCCTGTAGAGTAGTTCGTTTTTCTGGTTTAATCCTTAAAAGAAAAGAAAAAATGGCATTGGAGTGAAGAAGTTCAATTCATTTCCACAAATGACTCATTTACGGTCAGATTCAACGAATGACGAATCAAGAATCTGATGCATTTCAAATCTCTGCATTGCTTTTCACATTTTGTAGGAAAAAACATGTAGGTATATAGCACTGAATAATACTATGAATTGTTATATTGGTGCATATGAAAGAAATATTTTGTTATTCATTTTGCAGATGCTTTTATCCAAATATTCTTCTATTAAATATTCTTCTTTGTTGACCATTGTGAAGCTGCATGACAACAATGAGTGTTCAGCTGAAATAGGATAAATATATATATTTTTAGAGAATTTACAGACAAAGATACACATTACTGCTCAAAGGTTGGAGGACGGTAAGTATTTTTTAATGTTTTTCAAAGAAGTCTTTTCTGCTCATCAAGGCTGTATTTATGTGATCAGAAATACAGTGAAAACATTAATATTGTGAAAAGTTATTATAATTTAAAATAACTGTTTTCTATGTGAATATAAGTTAAAATGTAATTTATTCCTGTGATCAAAGCTGAATTTTCAGCATCATTACTCCAGTCTTCAGTGTCACATGATCCTTCAGAAGTCACTCTAATATGATTTGCTGATACTTTTCCTATGAATATAAAGCTCAAAAGAACATCATTTATTTGAAATAGAAATATTTTGTAACAATATCTCTACTGTCACTTTTGAAGTTGCAGCATACTTGCTAAATTGAAGTATAATTTCTTTGAAAACATGAAAAATATTGGGATTTATTTTGGCAATATGATCCACGACTGCTGTACACATCCGTAACGAAAACCCAAAAATGACCACACAGATACTAAACATTTGATTCTCAAGAGCCCAGTGTTGAGAACAAGCCTGCCATTCATTCGGCTGTAACAGCTAAATTTCACATTTCATTTAGCGATAACCTGAACAAATGAGCTTCACAGTCAGATAACTGATCATCACACTGATATTGATCAGATGACGTGCACAGACCTCTTGAACGGCTCTCTGTGTGGCCGTATCTGGAGACTGAGAGTCCTTCAACAGCTGGAGCACCTGCTGTAAACCCTGTTCATCCGGCTGCCACTCCATCCTGTGCTGCACACACACACACAACAGAAAACACAGGCAGATGAGTGACACACACACACACTCCTGGGAAACAACATCACTGCTTTCTTGGTACAGTTGAGCAAACAACACACAAAACTATCATCCACAGACACATGCACTCAGACCAAATACCCGATTTAAAGCACGTTTTAATTGTTGAAAGCAGGCTAATCCACCCTGAGCACCTGGACGGGACGTTCACACATCAGCTTTACCATCTGATCAGGTTTAATTGGGATCGAGGCAGACGAGAGTGTGAGTATGCGTGGAGGCTGTGCGAGTGGGCCGTGTGTGAATGAGTCTTCGGTGCATCCGAATGTCTGCAAACACTCATGAAAATGCTTGGGTTTTTGCATTTATCTCATTTAATATCACGTGTTTCATTGCGTACTATATAGAGGGTGCAGGGATGACGTCAGAATAAATCCGTCGAGATTTTCCTATGTAAAAATAGCATGTGATAAACATAACTTGACGATACTTTGACGTTTTCTACAATGGAAATTACACACACTCCCACCCCAAGCCGTCTTATCTAGTTACTTACTGAAAACGGACTGCGTTTTCACTTTGGGTGTGTGTGTAATTTACGTTGTAGATGATAAAGTCAAAGTATCGTCATGTTATGTTAACCAGAGGTTTCATTTTACACAAATTGAAAACCCCCATTATAAACCCCCATAGGAAAGTCTCGAAGGAACCGGCGGGTTCCCAGCACTCTTAACACTGCATGTGAAAAGATTAATTTGATCATGTTCTCCAGCATCTTGGGCTTCAATGGATGACCACCATTTGTACAAAGAGTCACATGATCAAAGCCACTCATTTGATTAGTCACATAGAAATGGTGCAGACTATTCAAATTTCTTCATTCATGATGATGTTGTTGCTTTGTTTCACAGTTTTCAAATTCCTAAAACGTTCTTTTACAAGTTTCAATGTGGACTTTTGGACCCATTGTGCACTAATGTTATTGAAGGATTAGTTCACCCCAAAATGAAAATTCTGTCATTATTTACTGATTCTCATGCCGTTTTAAACCCGTAAGACTTTTGTTCATCTGCAGAACACAAATTAAGATCTTTTTTGATGAAATCTGAGAGATGTCTGTCTGTCCCTCCATTGACAGGCTACGCAACTAGCCGTTTCAAGCCCCAGAAAGGTAGTAAAGACGTCATTAAAGAAATTCATGTGACTTCAGTGGTCTAACCTCAATTTGTGAAGTGATGCGAGTGCTTTGTTTGAGCAAAAAATGTCCAAGTAACGTCTGCTCTCGAGTCAACAACACGCATGTGTCGTGGTGCTCTCGTCGAACGCGCGGAAAAGATTAAATAAAGTGGTAAATTATAATTGAACAAAGCACTCGTGTCACTTCATAAAATTGAGGGTAAACCGCTGGAGTCACAGGGATTACTTTAATGACGTCTTTACTATCTTTCTGGGGCTTGAAACTGGTAGTTGCGTAGCCTGTCAATGGAGGGACAGAAAGCACTCAGATTTCATTCAAAATATCTTTATTTGTTTTTCCGAAGAGGGACGAAGGTGTTACGGGTTTGAAACGACATGAAGGCAAGTAATTAATGACAGAAATTTTATTTTGGGGTGAACTATCCCTTTAAATGCATCAATGTATGTTGTTTGTATAACTGTATAAGTGTGTATCTATCTATTTAAGGGGATATAAGCTATATTATGACTTTATCTTTCTATCTCTACATATCTACACACAAACATTATATATATATATATGACAGAATATATATATATATATATATATATAACGTTATATATATACTCAGTATATAAATATATATTGAGTATACGACTGAGTGTGTGTATGATCCAACTGTAGCGTGTGTGAGGGTGTGTACATGTTTATGTGTGTGTCTACGTGAGTGAGTATGTGTGGTATTTGTGTATGTATTATTGTGTGTTGTGTATTTGTATAAGTGTAACAGTTATAATCTCTGTGTGTACGAGTGTAGGCCGTGTGTGTGTTTACGCGGCCCGGTTTAACCCAATTCCCCAGCTTACATCAGACGCGTTAACCGATCACACATGAAATAAAACGCATTAAATCGGTTATATGTGCGTGTTGAGCGTGTGTAAAGATGATGAATAAACACACACAGACGCTGATGTAGCCGTTAGCCGCTGTGCTAACCCGCCAAACGCTCTCACCTTCAGTCAGTGGCTCTCTCTGTCCGTCTATCTGCGTTTATATCTCTCTGCCGCGGCACGAGCGCTGATAGACGTCGGGTCGCGGTAACGGATGGCTCGCCGCGGGTTTCTACGGGATTTCTGCGGGATTTAATCGGTGTGCTTGCTGTTATTCTTCTTTCACCGGCGGCGCCTGATGCATGGCGGACGCGTTAATCGCGCAGTCTGGATCTGCGCGGCTTCCGTACCGTTACACTGACGTCATATCTCGTTACCATAAAACTACAAGAAGCGGTACTACTACTAAGTACTGACCCTTTTTTTATACGAGAAAAAAGATATCGTCACTAACACATTAATTGTGATCTATATTTTGTTATTGAAGCTTTTGTGGTGGATTTAAATTAATTGTAGATAACTGCTATTCATGCTGTGACCTGTAGATGGAGACAACGGTGAAATAATGGGTCATTTAGGTTCATTGGCCTCCATTAGAAGTATCATCATGGTACTGTGATTTACCATAATAATGTGTGATTATTACTATATTCATGTGTATTTACATGGTATCCCATCGTACTCAAAGAATACCATGGTATTATCATCATGATCTATGCTCAGAATGGGATACTAGTAGTGAATTGCTTACTGCATACTGCGATACTACAAGATGGTCACGTGGCCTCATTAAAGGGATAGTTCACCCAAAAATGAAAATGTCATCATTTATTTGTATGAGTTTCTTTCTTCTGTTGAACACAAAAGACGATATTTCGAAGAATGTTGGTAACCAAACAGTTGATAGACCCCATTGACTCCCATAGTATAAAAAATACTATGGAAGTCAATGGGGCCCATCATCTGTTTGGTTACCCATATTCTTTAAATCCCCATCTCTTTAAGTTTAATTCACTGACCGGTGTCCATTTATCGTATTGGAAATAAATCCAGTTCAAACTAAAGTAATAATGTTATTGGTTGTATGTGAGCCATAGGAAATCACCCATTCTTTATACCACTTTTCCCCTGTTATTATTTTGTCCACCCTGTTGAGCTTTTATTTCTTTTCTTTTTTACAATAATTTCATAAAATCAGCAAAAAAAACCTAATAATTCAGTGATATTGAAAATTTTCTAGAGTATCAATAATGTACTACTTTTTAAAAGTATCTGTCCCTAACAGGGTGGACATTTTTGCTCCTCCATTTCATTTATTTTGTTGAATAAATGGTTCAATTTATTTACCCCAGCTTGACCAGAATATTTTTTCAAATGTTTTGCATCACCCTATCATGACTATAGACGAAAAACTTGAGTTTGATTTGCTGCTTTTTATGATGGACAAAGGGCACCAAATACCAGGAATGACCCACCAAAAAAAGATAGATATCTCTGAGAGCATTGCATTGTGGGATACAGTGTCCAGTGCAGTGTGTTCTGTTGTAGGCTATAATACACATTTAGTCAATTGTAGCAGCTTAACTGTATGTCATACAGCTTAATTTGCATAATGTACAGAATTCACTACATACATGTTAATATGGTAATTTATTTTAATCTCAATGGGACCTTCCTGGAAAAATAAAGGGATAAATAAAAATAAAATAAATGCTTTAGGCTAAGCTATATCTTAGTAATTCCATAGATATTTTTTTATTGTACTGCATATAATTGAAGTGTGCACTCTATAAACTTTATATTGAATGATTCGATATAAACCAAATTACAATGAACTCTATCGCAATCAAAACTTTATTCCAGTTTGCTGTTATTAAATCAAAGACCACACAAGAACATACAAAGATAGAGATGAAGAGATGATTATGAACACGGTAACGGGCTTCACTTTGGCTAAAATCTGCTACAGTACACATATGACACGAATATTTTCATCGGAACAACCTCTTCATTTTTCACATTTGGGAAGGCTGGGATGGAAGTGGAAGGGGTGTAGGAATGGGATCGTGCAGTTCTTTAACATAACGAGCTGATCTCGCTCTTACTGCAGCCCCATTTACAGCAGGCGTTGGACAGCCCGACCACCACGTCCCGGCCCTTCCGGTCTGAGGTGCGCAAGGCCTCCAGCACGCCCTCTGAGATGAGCGAGCGTGCGGGACGGCTGAACACGGGGCTCTCCTGACCCTGTCCGGCCCAGGCCAGGCCCTCTGCGTCGGGACGGGGTCTGTGGGACAGTCCCGGGAGGAGGATGGGGTCGGCGGCCCAGCTGTCAGACGCCTCGTCGTCGTGAGTGGAGAGCGGGTCACTGGACAGGTCACCTGACCCGAGAACAATGGAGGAACAGATCTCACTGTTATTACTGCGTATAGTGCTAGTTATTACAGCAAACCTGAACTTATATGTACAGACATTGTACAGACATTCCTCAAATCAGTGTCTTGTTGAGGAGACCTGCTGTTACTTTGGTCAGTGATCAGATTTTTAAAGTGCTTGATGACTGATGATTCAGTACTATTAAGTAGCTGAACATCAGTTCACAAATAAAAGATTTTAGTTGCTATGTTGGAATAAATGTTAAAAGCTTGAAAACACCGACTTGATGACATTACTTGGTTTTAATAAATAGGACTTTAATAACATTGTTAATGTAAAAATTCAAACATTTATTTGGTTTATTTTTTTGTGTAATGTTTATTTAACCAGGGAAATGTGACAACCTTAAGTGTAACTGGGAAATTAATTTACATTTGATTTATTAAAAAATAAAAACATTAAAAACTTTGCCTCCTCATTTCAGAATACTCCTGTATATATCTTATTATCTATAATAATTGATATATATATTTATATAAATATACACAATACATACATATGTATGAACATACATTAATAATAAAAATGTAATAATAATAATATAATAAATAATCATTTAATTTAAATATTGTTATCAATGATAATTGTTAATGTTAAAAATTATGTATGTGTTTATTGCTGTAGTCTCATTACATTATTTAGTTTGATCATATTTAATACTTAGTTCAATTTAATTTGTGGATTTTATGTGATTCAGTTTGTCCTCCAACTCTGAGTGTGTGGTCTTGGTAAACCCTACATTATGGGATCAAATCAAATGTCGTGTGTGTGTGTGTGTGTGTGTGTGTGTGTGTGTGTGTGTGTGTGTGTGTGTGTGTGTGTGTGTGTGTGTGTGTGTGTGTGTGTGTGTGTGTGTGTGTGTGTGTGTGTGTGTGTGTGTCTGTGTGTCCACCAGCATGGCAATATCCGAAATCCTTGTCCTTGTAAGGACATGTTTTAGGGAGATGTAGTAGTACAGTTTGTACAGTATAAAAATCATTAGGCCTATGTCTATGGAAAGTCCCCATAAAACGTGAAAACGTGTGTGTGTGTGTGTGTGTGTGTGTGTGTGTGTGTGTGTGTGTGTGCGAGCGCGCGCTTACATAGGCTATAACTTGCATCATGAAACAAAATGTGGGTTCCCCTAACTGTGTGAATTGTATTGAAATGAACAAGTACATAATAAAATGACATAAATAAAACTTCTGCTTTCTTCATATATCTCACCTGAGACATCCAGAGACCTCCTCCACCGCGAGCCTCCACAGGTGAAGATGACCGCCCGGATGAACTCTCTGCCGCACAGCTTCACTCCGTACATCGGGAGCCCGTCTGTGGCCTGAGCGCCTCCATACAGCAGCGCCACCAACAGGCCGAGTGTGAGAACTGCAGCTCTACACATGAGGAAGAGGAGGAGAGAGGAAGTTTGAGGAGCTGGAAATGTTGTCCTTCTTGGTTTGAAAGAGGGTCTAACGTCGCCTCAGCGGCAGCCTGGTGTGTCTTTTATAGGGGTTGATGGAGCCTGCGTTGTTTGCGTGTCAGCAGGGCAGACTGTGATAGTAGGGTAAGACCTTTAGGAAAACAAAGCCCCGGCCCAGCGCACCTTTATGGGGGAGATGTCGAATGAGGCGACCTGATCTCATTGATTACTCCTGACCTTTTTGACGCCATACACACCGTCTAATCGCACAAAATGGCCACTGAATTACGAACTTGATCGCACACATCGGCACAGGCACTCAGATACATGCAAATGTCTATTTTAATGATCCTAAATAAAGAAAATCCTGTTTTTATTGCAGCATTAATGTTAAATACCTAATAATCATGTCCTCACTGTATTTCCAAATTAAATGAATAAATAAAAATGGACCATTGTATTTATTTAATATTGCAGTATTTATTATAAATTATTTAATCATTGTTTCATCATCATTTGTTTAGTTAATGTACCTCGTAATCTTTACTCGTGAGGGCGGAACAACCTGTCACTCACATGAGATCGACCAATAGCAAACCACAACCATCCAATCAATTCCCCATGGACAAAATCTGTCACATTCACATTCAGTTCAGTTTGTCTTAAGCCGGGTGCACACTGTGCGATTTATAATAGTCCTTTACGATTGACTGTCCGAACATGATCCTGCCGTTATGAGCTCCATCTGGGCGAGTGGATCCCCTAGCTCCGTCTCCAACCGCTGATCCGGTCACCCCGTCCCTGGCCCGTCGCCCTGACTCCGCCGCCTTGGCTCCTCCCTCCCTCGGCTCCACCTGGGACCGTCGGCCTTACGGCTACACCAGGCTTCCTCATTCCTCCGGCTCCACCTTAGTCGGATGTCTCCATCCTTGTGCCAGAGCACGAGCCGCCCACTACGCTCCATCTCTCCACCCCTTAAGGGGGTCGCACACCGGACGAGAAGCGCAGCGCCTCATCGCGTCTAGGACAACTCGAGGTATCGCACACCGGACGCGCACTTTCTCAGTTTATGGCCAGCAATATTGTTATGTTCAAAGACATTATGGAATTAAGATAATGTCTGTGCTATGTTATGATTGTACTGAACAGTTTAATACAATCGTTGCTATGTCTTCAGTCTGAACACACTTTACCTCAGAGCGTTCGTTATGAGAATATCACCTGAAAATCCGCGAACATAAGCAATTTTAATTCTAGCTGCTGATTTCTGTAAATGAATGTAAAACTAAATGTATTGCAGCACAGGGTGAAGTCAGTATGTACATTAACGACGATTTGAGACAAATAAATGTAAATTTAATATACAACTATACAACTACAACTGTGGCGCGGCAGGGTTTTGAACAAGGTCCTGAGCCGTAGCTGGGCGCTGCGGACAGACGCCGAATGGCGCCGCCGGTGTGTGTACACACTCATAGAGAATAATGTGTTCGAATTTTAAAGACATGGCGCTGCGCTTCTCATTCGGTGTGCGACCCCCTTTAGGCCCTGTCTGGCTCCACCCTCCCTCCGGCTCCACCATGGCCCTCGGTCACTCAGACCTCCGGCGCCCCGGTTCCACCTCAGGAGGTCGTCGCTACTTTTTGTCCCATCAGCTCTTCGTCCGCGCCCAGGGCTCCACCTCCATCAGCATCGCCTCCATTGGTTTGTCCCATCATGGCTCCTCCCTCCTTCCACTCCCCCATGGACATCCTTCCTGGCTGCGCTCTGGGTCCTCATATGGCCACTCCTCCTATCCATGCCATCCTGGATTCTGCTCTCTGGATCCTGCCTAAGTCTTTGTCTCCATGGTTACTCCCACCATCAGCTCCGCCCTGGTTTCGCCCTTCTTCCCTTCTGTCGCATTCAGTTCAGTTTGTTTTAGTCTCATTTTCATAGACTCTTAGGGTATATATTTACACGACAACGATACGCTTAAAACGGAGAAGTTTCTCCTTTGAGTTTTTTCGCGCACAGACGATCCCATTGTCAAAACGATCCGGATCGTTTTGACACGGATCCGCCAAAACAACTAAAAACGCTGTATTCTGCTGCCAGGCCATTAGACGGTGATGAAACACTATAGACTGAACACGTAATACACATGTGCATGACGTCATCGTTTTCACAGATTTGCGTTTTTGTTCACATAGAGACCGTAAACTTAAAAAGTTTGCAAGGCCCCCAAACCGCTGTTGTCATGTAAATGAACGGCCAAAATGCATAAAAAGTCTTCCATTTTTAGTTGAAAATGGTGTCATGTAAACAGCCCCTCCGTTTGCTAATTGTTTCCTTTGTTCTCATTTTCCCGCCATTTTCCCACCTGTTTGTCACCATGGTTATTTGATTTACCGATCACACCTGTTTGTAGTCTGTTCATTATCCCTGTGTATTTAAGTCTCTCAGTTTCGTTCATTCATTTGTCTGGTATTGTTGGTGCAATCCACACCGTTTCATGGACTCTTTCTTTTGTATGTACCTGAGTGGATTCTGTTTAATACATTTAAATGATATTTGAATCTGGATCGTCTTCTTTGCAAATTCAGACGTTACAAAATCAAGCCCCGCCCTACATTTCTTCTTGTTCGAGAAGGTGTTACACTTGCACATACATCACAATAGGGAAGAAAAGGCTATTTCAACTTCCATTTCATGCATACTTTAAACTGAGTAAATAAAAGTTTATCATAAATTATAAAGAAAACTTATTTACAAAGTTAATGAAACATTAAATATGGTACACTTTGACCATACATTTTCCTCATAAGCAGAAAATTGAAACCCAGGACATGATTTCCATCAATACACAATAAAGAATTAAAGAATAGAAAACTTATGGGGTGCAGGCTGGGTTATCTGACCTCTCCTGACACAAAGAGCCCCGGTGACATTTCAGACAGATAAGAAGAGGTCGAGGATATGGATGTGGGAAAATGATGGTTATGTGCGAGTGGTTATTTAGAATCAGAAACCGGCTTATAAGCATATCAGCAAAAGCCCGTTTCTTCTTAATCATACAGTCATGAGATAAGAAAGTCTGGAGAATATGATTCAGACACTGGCATTCACAGAGATAACAGCACATGGATGAGCCTTCAGCAAATGGGCTAATTGGTTGCCTGTCTGACCTCAGTGAAAAATTATAGTTTTATGATTAATATGCTAATGGACTCACACTGCATGCATAGCTATAATTAAAATAATACGAAATTAGAAATAAAATGAAACATTTGGAGACTTAAACTGAGAATAATTTGTTTATTCAGGGTACAATATTCGGACACAAGTCTTAATTTCTGTCTTGTTTTATGGAAGAAATATGAAAAAGTATTATGCTTTTTTTTTTACATGTTTCTGTAGATGTGTAGCTTTAAAGTATTTTGGATTATATTTACTTTGCAAATAGTACGTTAATATAATATAATACACAAATATATAAGTTCCATGGTGTTGCCATCTGATCTTCAAAAACTGTTTGATATATACCGTTTTGTGTAATAATAAATGATTTTTCTCTAGTTGTACACACTATTTTGATACATTTTTCATTATATATATATATATATATATATATATATAATATATATATAGCTGTGTGTGGTTATAACGTTTAACTTTTATTTTATCTTCAGTAATCGTCAAGACTCTGTTCTGATTGGGTAACAGTTGACCGTGACGTTTGACTGACAGAATTGCGATCCAATGAATGAACGCAAAGGGGGCGTGTACTTCTTGCGTAATAGAGCAACTCGACTGACAGCAACTGTCAGCGAATGACAATGTAAGTTTGTTATAGGCACTCGCCTTATCCAATAATGAAGAGAGAACACCGTTTTCCTTGGCGACACGCAGCCAATCGCTGCTAAGCAAGAGGGCGGTGCTTAGACGGGTGGGTAGCAACAGTTGCCCCGGTGAGGACGAGGCGCCATAGTCACGGTAGTCGTGGCGACAAGAACCCAGCAACGAGAATCAACAACAACAATTTGAGGCATTAAGAAAATAAAACTCCGCGCCAAACTAAGATCGTCCAGCAAGAAGCGAAAGGTGAACGCAACAACTTTAATTTAAGCAACCTCCTCTTGTTTTGTGTTGCAAGTGCTGAAGTGTGCCTGACGCGATTTCCTCAGTTATCGCTCCTCAACTCGACCCCGCGGCTCTCGCACGCGCTGGCGGTTGTTATGACGATGTCAAATCTTCTCGAGCGCTACAAAATGGCGGGTGTTGTAACGTGAGAGTGTGTGACTTTTACTTGTTGTTGTTTGTTTATGGTTGCTGACCGTGACGTCGGAAGTGTGTTTAACTGACTTGATGACTGAAACGGGCGAGCAGTTCAGGATCAAATGTCAAAGAGCGACTTTTGACAGTGAATCTGCATTCAACTGTAATCTTTATTCGGCGCTCCGTTTATTTAACGCAAATGACGATGAAATGTAGGCGTTCGCAGGATCAAACACTCGTGAATTGTATTTTCAGAGGGTTGAAAACTTTGTAGAGGGAGTCGTCGAACAGCCATATGTGTGCCAGATCAGCTCCGGTGCGGAGGGAGTGGAGGGGGCGTGTCCTGGGCAGGGGGCGGGGCGTGGGAACTTAAAAGGGCGTGATTGACAGATGTCTATCCAGTTACATACTTTGTTCTCTGGCAGCAATGAAAAAAAAGTCATAAATAATAAGACACGCATATATAAATATTATGTAATACAATACAATCTTAACACGGGTACTATACTGAGGCAAAACTAAGCATGAAGATCACAAATTTATTTATTACTTTTGTAGTTCAGTACATAACAACATTGACCATATACACATGGACCATAATAATAAGAAAAATAATATAATATGCCACATAATGTTTAGTCAGATTTATGGTCTGTCAAGTTATAACAAGATTCATCAAAGTCAAAGTTGACGCTCATGTCAAGTCACCTTTATTTATATAGTGCTTTTTACAAACAGATTGTTTCAAAGCAGCTTTACTGTGATTACAGTAAAATAATGCAACAAAGTTTGTTTTTGGCTGTACAGCAGCTGAAAATGGTGTCAAAGTCCAGCTTAAGTTCAGTGATGATTCATTTCAGTGATAAAAATCATTAGTTATTAAGTTAGTTAATGTATCTCTGTGACATTTTGCATGTAAATTTGTCAGAATATTTGAGAATAGCCAAGAATATATGATGCATACTTGAAGATATGAATGTTGGGATTTCATGCGCTCATGGTTTTATTTTTATGGCATGATTTTAATAATGTGAGTGGTTCTTTTTAGTCTGTTTAACACAATGGCTTCCTGACTAATTCTGACAGGAGCTTTTCATATCACAAGACAGGGCACGCAAGGGCCGCCTGTTGCCTCTAATTTGAGGGAAAATGAGAGTACTGTTAAACAAGTTTAGCCAGCTCAAATCCACAAAGGATTTATGTGCGTGTGGCAGGGAAAGAGAATGCGTTTAGTTTTAGTCTAAAAAAACTACTACATACGAAAGTGTGTGTAATGCGATCTAACAGAACAAAACTACTACTGGAATTTGAGTGAGACAAAATGCTTAACACTTTTTAGCTAAATTGTTGTTGTTGTTGATAATAATAGATAAAATATTCTAAATGCATATTATGTTCTGTATTCAGATTTAACTATTTATTTAAACCAGAAGAAAAATGCCTGTGAATTTGCTTAATAAAATAATGTTTTATATATAATGAAAATGTGTGTCCTTATTATAAGGCACTATTAGGGTAAATTTTTATATCACAGCCGATTAATCTCAGTGCATTAAAGTCCCTCAGTAGTCAATCATTTTATCCCTTAAAAGTCATCGAAAATTACATATTTAAACGTTTTTTCCTTGAAAGAAATTTCTTCATGCCTTAAAATAGCTTGAATGTAACTCTGAATCCTGTAACTCTTGAATGTAACTAAATACGCCCTTGCCTCATTTAGTATACGTGGTTCTATGAATATGCAAATGAGCCCCGCCTCCACTCACTCACTCAGCTCAGAGATCCACTCGTTGATCTGATTGGTTACAAGGTAGTGTGTGACGTCAGAAACACCAGCGATTTCAAACCGTGTTTTTGAGACTGTCTTTGGTTCACTGCAGTTTTAAGGAGGAAAAACTCAGCAATGCTGTCGACTTATAAATTTGCTGGATGAATCAGCGTTTTTTAATTTACCACTGCATGAAGAAAACAATAGGTTTGCCTGAAGTGTTCTTCCATAAGGAAACAAATGTAATTGTGAAATATCTTCCAGAGCAAGCAACACGGTCTATAATTAAAGCAACAAGTCCAAATCTGTTAACGTCCTACATGGCTTAATCTGTGTTTTTTTTTTCATTTCTATTTGCAGAGGGATTTTCGGCTGTTGTCGTCATGGCAACTTCAGGCTACACCGCCGAGGATCTTCAACCCTCCCAGTCGCAAGGGGGCAACGTCACGACAGCCTCATCGACCCAGCAGAAAGCCACGTCCACCACCGGCACGTCTCAGTTCCTGTCCGACATGCAGAGCTCTCCGGGGTCCGCTTCATCACAGGCGGGGTCTATCATAAGAGCACAGGCCACGCCATTGGTCACTCAAAAGAAAGCAGTCTTGGCCACGCCCCCTCAGGGACCGCAGTACGTCACAGGAGAGATACAAAGCCCCGCCTCCCAGGCCGGAAACGGCCAGAGCGCCCAGTACATAGTGGTGACCGTTACTGGTGAGCACATGCACTTAACTTTCCATGTCACTCTTGAACCTGCAGACAGACCATTACAGCGCCACTAGTTTTCACGCATTGCATGTACAAAAGTGTGTGTAATGCGATCTAACAGACACCTGACACTTTCTAGGTCTCTCCCTGAATAGAAAGACCTCAAAATAAATCTCCACACATGTGCCTGTGCTTTTAATTTGACACACACAGACGTGCGGTAT
This sequence comes from Rhinichthys klamathensis goyatoka, assembly GCF_029890125.1. Taxonomy (NCBI): domain Eukaryota; kingdom Metazoa; phylum Chordata; class Actinopteri; order Cypriniformes; family Leuciscidae; genus Rhinichthys; species Rhinichthys klamathensis. Next base: position 445,157 of record NW_026606895.1, read on the forward strand.
GGTGAATAATCCTCACTATAATTAACAGTATATAAAAAAATAAACTGTTAATTATAGTGAGGATTAATCAGGATACCACAGACGCACATACACACGTTTTTTCTGATGACTGAACTAAACACCCTAACGCTCTAATTGGCAGCCGTTATGACAGCACTGCCTACTTAGCGGCCGGGAGAAGTGTGTGTGCTTTAGTGACTGGAGAAGTGTGTGTGGATGGACTTTCTGTCGCACTGAGTTTATATGGTGAAAGAAGGACGGTTCTGTGAGACCTGATAGATTATAAACCTCAAATGAAAGTGACAGGAAAGACATTTATGATGCTACAAAAAATTATGTTTCAAATAAATGCTGTTCTTTTGAACTTTCCATTCATCAAAGAATCCTAAAAAAAAAAAAAAAAACTGTTTTCAACGTTGATAATAATATTTCTTGATCAGCAAATCATCATATTAGAGTGATTTCTGAAGGATCAGGTGACACTGAAGACTGGAGTAATGATGCTGAAAATTCAGCTTTGATCACAGGAATAAATTACACTTTACTGTATATTCACATTAGAAAACAGCTATTTTAAATTGTAATAATATTTCACAATATTACTGTTTTTACTGTATTTTTTATCAAATAAATACAGCATTGTTGAACATGATACTTCTTTCAAAAACATTAACAAATCTTAATTATTCCAAACTTTTGAATGGTAGTGTATATTCAGTAATAATTTGAGCAATATATTAAAATGAATAGAAAATGAAATGTACTGTATTTCTATATTTAAATAAAAATCAATGTATATGTATTTATTGCTAATTTATTTGTTATATATTATTAAAATCTCAGCATAAAACATCAACATAAATTACATTTGTCTATGTAAAATATAGAAAAAGTATATAATTTTAATTAGATAGCAGATGAACGTGTATTCGATATGAAAAAAAGAGAGCAGCAAAACACCTGTAGAAAAGCTGTAGTTGAAAGCTGACCACGTGAAGGATGGCGATATCAGAGAATCATTTAATTGAGTAGAGAGAGAGATAAACTGAAGGATACAGGAAAATACAGAATGAAAATCAAAATAAAAGCCACAGGTAAAGTAAACGATGCATATCCTCATCCTTTCTTTAGCTGGATTTCTCCTCTCTCAATCTGATACCCGTGTTTACCTGAACGAGAGCTTTCTTGCCCCATCTGTGGAGATTAATTGTTCAAGGCCGGCCCGTATGAGCGTGATATATAAAGAGAGATGGCTGGATGTGTGTCTGTGTTCAGATCATGTTTTACAGTAGCTGTCTGTACAGTCTGGATGTGCTGTATCGTAAGTATGAGTGCTTGTTTTGCCAGTTGTTTGTTAGCTGCTTCTGTATTGATATTATATTTGTATTTCCTTCTGTAGGTTTTGTACTAAGTAAAAGTTAGCACGCATCTTCCCCTTTACACAGTCATCATTTCCTCCTTTCTGACTGCGGGTTTGTCACGTGTTTCCTTCTCATTTCGTTTTTTGTCTCTTTATCTTTCTTTTCAGTGCGTCTTCCTCTCATTGTGTGTCTCTCTTGCACACACACACACACACACATACGCCTTTGTAGTAAGATGTGGTGGATGTTAGATTCAGCAGTGTAAAGTGGCCATAGTCTAACTTTTGCTGCATTTTGTTTAGCTTTTTTTTAACCCAGAATGTTCCTCTAAACTAAACTAGGTTATTTTGGCTACTGTACCTTTAAGATTCCGATATGTAAATGACCTCTTATGACTGGTAACCTCTTTACATGTGAAATAAAACAATGAAATAAGCAACAATACCATAGACAATTTGCTGACTACTGAATATGTAAATGTGGGCGGTCCTATGTTAATGAGCTCATCATTCCAGAGATGTTTTGAGTCAAATGTTTTTTTTTTCTTCTTTGAGTTCTTAAAGTTACAGTATGTTTTAATAGATTTGATCAAGAACAACATCAATAACAATCCTGTTTAAATGATATGATCTCTTTAATATGCAAATGAGCATCTCATACAGTAATTTAATGTTTATGTAACTTGTTTTTTGTCTGTCTATCTGTGTTCATATAGAGGGCTCGGTTCACTCAAATGACTCTGAATCTAGTTCTCCTCCGGCGGGACAGACAGGTGTACCCACACAGGTAGTGCAACAGGTGCAGACAGCACAGGTAATGCACGTACATTGGTGTATATATGGCTTATATGCATCAAAGCCGTAATAATCTGGTAAATCCATAAACTGTGGTGATCTGTGTCCAGCAGAGGTCAGTTGTTCAGGCCGTAACCAAGAGTCAAAGTGGACAACTGGGGGTCAGTAATCTACACATCACACCTGAGGTACAAACACACACACACACAACTGCTAAACATGGGGATTTAGTTTAATGTATTTAAGTGCAAATTTAGATTTGACACGTTTTGTGATGTTCGCCCTTATATCTGACTCAATTAAATGAAACAATCTGGGCTTCGGATGCAGACGAGAGCCATTTAACCGTCTGCTGTGACGCTAATGTTTGTTTGTGTGTGTAGGTACAGCATGTGTACTCAGGCCAGTTTGTGGAGGGAGACGCCAGCTACAACGATGCTGCAATGTGAGCATAAACACAGTTCTTGGGGGATATATTTAGCTCTATACTCCTGAAAACATTTACCTTGCTCTGTATTTCTCTTTCTCTCTTCCCTTTTCAGTCGTTCCAATAGTTACTCGTTCGCAGACCCCTCCCTCTACCCTCAAGCCACGCCCTCTGTCACTTATTACGAGACCTCCCCCACCACCGGCTCCCAGGTCACGTCCCCCGCCACCACTCAGGCTGTGTCTGTGACGTCCGGGACGGGCACAGGGGTGGTGTCCATGTTCTCAGAGGGCAGTTCGGGGATCACCGTGGTGACTGGCGGGGCTTCGTCGGAAGTGGGCGGGGCAGGAGGCGTGGCCACCGGCGGAGGGGCGGGGAGTTACGTGATTCAGGGCGGGTACATGCTCGGCGGAGGGAACCAGAATTTCTCACACAACACGCGCGCTTCACCTGCGACTGTGAGTATGTTTGTGTTCATTGGTGGTACGGTCGTGAATTATGCTTCGGATTCTCACCCAGAGAGAGTTTCACGCAGTGTTTTGCGTCATCCACCAGACTTTTGTTGACAAATAAACGTGGATATCTGCTTGACTTTTGACTTCAGGTGCAGTGGCTGATGGATAACTACGAGACAGCTGAAGGTGTAAGTCTTCCTCGCTGTACTCTCTACTGTCATTACCTCCTGCACTGCCAGCAGACCAAGCTAGAACCTGTGAACGCCGCCTCCTTTGGAAAACTCATCCGCTCCGTGTTCATGGGCCTCAGAACCAGACGTCTCGGCACCAGGTACAAACACACACACTGTCCAGACCAGGTGTGGCGCAATAAAGCTTCAAGCAACGACACGGCACGCGACGTGCAACATTTCGCTTTATTTCTATATTCATTGTACTGGGTAGCTCTGCCCACAGTCAAATTTCATTGAAATGAAATGTCCAGACATTATTTTTTTTTTATCCAGTAACAAGACTACGAATAAATCTACTTTATTTTAAGGTGACGTGTTTACACATTACTACATGTACTTACTATAGTAATAACAGTAAATTATGCGTAATTAAAAGTAACTAACACTAAACCTAACCATAACTCTTTAGCAAGTACATGTAGTTCATTAATATTACTCAGCACTTATTTGAGTAAGTACAATGTAACTACGTCACCTTAAAATATTTAACAAAAAACATATTTTACTTCAGCAAGTTGCCAAGTTAACATTTCTCATTTTCGTTTAGTTTAACTTGAAGTACTAAAATAACTAAAACTAATACTATACTAAACACTAAAAACTATATAGAATTATAAAAAAAAGCCAAAATACACAACAACATTTCAGGGGACCTACTATGCTAAATTCACTTTTATATTGTTTTGAACATTTTCATGTGTCCGCAGTGTGTGAACACAACCACCCTATTGTAAAAATCTGAAACAGTGTCTCAAAATGAGCCGTTCAGGTATGTGCTCCAATGTGACGTCACATGGTAACAGGCTCCGCCCATGACTGGCACAGAATCTGCCCTATTAGCTTAGCTCCTCCCCTCAGTAAGCAAGTTTATCTCCTCGCCAGAGCATTTAACAGCAGCATTCAAGTAAGAAATGTATTCTTATTAAAGCTACTAAAGTTACTCAGTCAAGAGCAGTGAGTGATTATCTGTTTTTCTTTGGTTGTTTGATTCACTTTAACAGTAGGTACTGAATGTTACACTGCTTTCACTTTAATACACAGATCTAATATACACTTATTGTGATGTCTTTACATTCTGTTTAGGTTCATAGACATAACTGACTGTGTTTATGTGAACTTTGTCACATAACCTTGTGTGTATTTGACAATTTAATCGCAATAAGACGTGAAAGAGAAGTTAGTTTAATACTCACGGGATGCGCCGTCTGACATCCAGCTTTCTGTGCGCGTGCTTCGGGTGTGTGCGCTCAGAAAACCATACATCAGAAGTTATGGCTTATATGGCTTTAAAGCACATGCAGATAATAATCTTTCACGATGATGAAGAACTGCAATCTCACATGAGCGTGGCCGTTAGATGATAATCAAACGCAAACAGATGTTTTGTTAGTTTTTGGCAGTGTCCAAGGCACAAGCTGTGAAGGCTCCGCCCTCTTCTGGATGAGGGGGCGGGGAGCAGCAGCTCATTTGCATTTAAAGATACATGCACGAAAACAACTTTTTTTTGAATACAACAGTTTTTGCTTCCACTCAAAAATGGGCATTTACAACATGGTATAATAAATGATCAGTGGGGTATTTTGAGCTGAAACTTCACAGACACATTCTGGGGACAGCAGAGACTTATATTACATCTAATAAAAAGGGGCATAATAGGTACCCTTTAACTAAAATTTATGTGAAAATATAAAATATAATTTCAAATAATCAAAAAATATTAACAAAAACTATAATAGTATATCAATGATACTAAAAATAAAACTGGGTAGAACAGGCTAATTAAGTGTGTGTGTCTGTGTGTGTATTTCAGAGGGAACTCGAAGTACCATTACTATGGCCTTCGAATCAAGAGCAACTCCCCCCTGCACAGGCTGGTAGAGGACCAGCAACACCTGGCCATGAGACAACAGCCGTACTCGCAAAAACAGAGGTGTGTGTGTGTGTGTGTGTGTTTACAGTTTGTGTTGATGATCACTTGCTTTTGTTAGTTTGATTGACAGTCCTCGTCTCTTTATAAAGAATAAAGCCTGTGCAGAAGGTTGAAGGACTGACCAATGGAATGGGCCTGGGGGTGGGGCATCAACAAGGGGCGGGGCTATCCGACATCAGCGCCCAGGTTCACCAGTATCAGCAGTTTTTGGGTAGGACAAACATCTGTCTCTATACAGGTTATTGTAAAATGGAAATGTAGGAGCAGCTCTCTCTTCCGGACACAATCGTATTCTACAGGAAATGACATCAACTGTTTGAATGTGTGTGTCTCAGATGCGTCTCGCAGTCTGCCGGAGTTCCCTGTGATCGAGGATGAGGGTAAATTTCTGCCGGACGGACTCCTTCCTCAACACATACACACATATCAGCTGATCTACAGAGAGCACTGCGAGGTGAGTGTGTGTGTGTGTGTGTGTGTGTGTGTGTTTATTGTAGTGTTTTTTGGTGAATAATGTGTGTGTTTGTTTGTTTGTAGGCCATTCTGGACGTGATGGTAAACCTGCAGTTCCCTCTTGTGGAGACGCTGTGGAAGAGCTTCTGGAGGTTCAGTGAAGGACAAACCAGCGACACGGACACACTTGACCTGTGAGAGCTGTTCACACACACATGTATTGACTTCTCATACAGTCACAGGCGTTGTGATGTGAGTCTCCCTGATGTGTCTCTCTGTCTGTACAGTAATGATGAATCAGAGAAGCGTTTGCCCAAGTCAGTTCTGGTTCTGTTGTGTAAATATGAGCCCGTCCTCCACTGGACCCGTGAATGCGACAACTTGCTGTACCAAAGCCTAGTGGAAATCCTCATCCCTGATGTCCTGAGACCCATCCCCAGTGAGTTACACAACTCTACACAAACTCTATATAAACTCTATTCCACTGAGTTACAAAACTCTACACAATGCTATGCACACTCACCATTACCATGGTCTGTGAGATACACAACCCTACGTAACCCAACCCAGACTTTATATCAACTCTAGTCCCAATACGTTACAGTTCTACACAATTTTAAACAAACATCCACAGAAAGTCACACACTTCTATAAGACATAATTCTACATGACTCCATTCAAACTTCATATAAACGACATCCTCTAAGTTTCAACACTATACAAACTCTATATCAACTCCAACCAGAGTAAGTTGAAAGTCTATAAGACACAACCCTTTAAAGCCTTACATAACTCCATGTAAATAATATCCGTAGTGAGTTACTAAACTCTACACAAACTATATAAATACATTCCAATTAGTTACAAAACTCTGCATAACTCTATACAAACTATATATAATCGCAATCCTCAATGAGCTACACAATCCTACATAATGTAATACAAACTCTAAATAAACTCTAGTCCCAATTAATTACAAAACTTTACAAACTCTAAACAAACTTTATATAAATCAACTTGCTGTACCAAAGCCTAATGGAGTTCCTCATCCCAATGGAGATCCTCATCCCTGATGTCCTGAGACCCATCCCCAGTGAGTTACACAACTCTACACAAACTCTATATAAACTCCATCCCACTGAGTTACAAAACTCTACACAATGCTATGCACACTCACCATTACCATGGTCTGTGAGATACACAACCCTACGTAACCCAACCCAAACTCTATATCAACTCTAGTCCCAATACATTACAGTTCTACACAATTTTAAACAAACATCGCAGTAAACGCACAGTAAGTCACACACTTCTATAAGACATAATTCTACATGACTCCATTCAAACTTCATATAAACAACATCCTTTGTAAGTTACAACACTATACAAACTCTATATCAACTCCAACCACAGTAAGTTGCACAAGTCTATAAGACAACCCTTTAAAGCCTTACATAACTCCATGTAAACAATATCCGTAGTGAGTTACTAAACTCTACACAAACTATATAAATACATTCCAATTAGTTACAAAACCCTGCATAACTCTATACAAACTATATATAATCGCAATCCTCAGTGAGCTACACAATCCTACATAATGTAATACAAACTCTAAATAAACTCTAGTCCCAATTAATTACAAAACTTTACAAACTCTAAACAAACTTTATATAAATCAACTTGTTGTACCAAAGCCTAATGGAGTTCCTCATCCCAATGGAGATCCTCATCCCTGATGTCCTGAGACCCATCCCCAGTGAGTTACACAACTCTACACAAACTCTATATAAACTCCATCCCACTGAGTTACAAAACTCTACACAATGCTATGCACACTCACCATTACCATGGTCTGTGAGATACACAACCCTACGTAACCCAACCCAAACTCTATATCAACTCTAGTCCCAATACGTTGCAGTTCTACAGAATTTTAAACAAACATCCACAGTAAGTCACACACTTCTATAAGACATAATTCTACATGACTCCATTCAAACTTCCTCTGTAAGTTACAACACTATACAAACTCTATATCAACTCCAACCACAGTAAGTTGCACAAGTCTATAAGACAACCCTTTAAAGCCTTACATAACTCCATGTAAACAATATCCGTAGTGAGTTACTAAACTCTACACAAACTATATAAATACATTCCAATTAGTTACAAAACCCTGCATAACTCTATACAAACTATATATAATCGCAATCCTCAGTGAGCTACACAATCCTACATAATGTAATACAAACTCTAAATAAACTCTAGTCCCAATTAATTACAAAACTTTACAAACTCTAAACAAACTTTATATAAATCAACTTGTTGTACCAAAGCCTAATGGAGTTCCTCATCCCAATGGAGATCCTCATCCCTGATGTCCTGAGACCCATCCCCAGTGAGTTACACAACTCTACACAAACTCTATATAAACTCCATCCCACTGAGTTACAAAACTCTACACAATGCTATGCACACTCACCATTACCATGGTCTGTGAGATACACAACCCTACGTAACCCAACCCAAACTCTATATCAACTCTAGTCCCAATACATTACAGTTCTACACAATTTTAAACAAACATCGCAGTAAACGCACAGTAAGTCACACACTTCTATAAGACATAATTCTACATGACTCCATTCAAACTTCATATAAACAACATCCTTTGTAAGTTACAACACTATACAAACTCTATATCAACTCCAACCACAGTAAGTTGCACAAGTCTATAAGACAACCCTTTAAAGCCTTACATAACTCCATGTAAACAATATCCGTAGTGAGTTACTAAACTCTACACAAACTATATAAATACATTCCAATTAGTTACAAAACCCTGCATAACTCTATACAAACTATATATAATCGCAATCCTCAGTGAGCTACACAATCCTACATAATGTAATACAAACTCTAAATAAACTCTAGTCCCAATTAATTACAAAACTTTACAAACTCTAAACAAACTTTATATAAATCAACTTGTTGTACCAAAGCCTAATGGAGTTCCTCATCCCAATGGAGATCCTCATCCCTGATGTCCTGAGACCCATCCCCAGTGAGTTACACAACTCTACACAAACTCTATATAAACTCCATCCCACTGAGTTACAAAACTCTACACAATGCTATGCACACTCACCATTACCATGGTCTGTGAGATACACAACCCTACGTAACCCAACCCAAACTCTATATCAACTCTAGTCCCAATACATTACAGTTCTACACAATTTTAAACAAACATCGCAGTAAACGCACAGTAAGTCACACACTTCTATAAGACATAATTCTACATGACTCCATTCAAACTTCATATAAACAACATCCTTTGTAAGTTACAACACTATACAAACTCTATATCAACTCCAACCACAGTAAGTTCCACAAGTCTATAAGACAACCCTTTAAAGGCTTACATAACTCCATGTAAACAATATCCGTAGTGAGTTACTAAACTCTACACAAACTATATAATTACATTCCAATTAGTTACAAAACTCTGCATAACTCTATACAAACTATATATAATCGCAATCCTCAGTGAGCTACACAATCCTACATAATGTAATACAAACTCTAAATAAACTCTAGTCCCAATTAATTACAAAACTTTACAAACTCTAAACAAACTTTATATAAATCAACTTGCTGTACCAAAGCCTAATGGAGATCCTCATCCCTGATCTCCTAAAACCCATTCCCAGTGAGTTACACAACTCTATACAAACTCTATATAAACTCCATCCCAATGAGTTACAAAACTCTACACAATGCTATTTACACTATTTATAATCACCATCCTCTCTGAGATACACAACCCTACATAATGCTATACAAACTCTATATCAACTCTAGTCCCAATGAATCACAAAACTCTACAAACTCCAAACAAACTTACTATAAACACCATTCCAGTGAATTACAACTCTACACAAACTATATCAAATTACAGAATTCTTTAAGACACAACCCTTTGAAACCTTACACAACTCCATACAAACATCATCCCTAGTAAGTTGCGCAAACTCTATAAAAAATATTCTAATCCCAAAGAGTTACAAAACTATATACATAGCTACCGAAACTCTACACAAGCTACACAACTTTACATACACTATACAACTTGATATAAAGATATAATCAGTGAAATTTACAATTCCAAAAACAAACTCTTCACAATTCGATATAACTCTACACTATTCAACAGAACTCAATACAGCTTGACATTATCAACACTTTCTTATCATAAAAGTCATCTCGTTGCAGCAAATGACCATGAAAATAAATAAAAATTGTACTTTGGATGCAGAATTTGAGGTCTCGTTATCTTTATTTTGACTCTTACGTTCTCTCTGTTCCCGTAGGTGCCTTAACTCAAGCCATCCGTAACTTTGCTAAGAATCTGGAGAACTGGCTCACTAACGCCATGATCAGCATCCCGGAGGAGATGGTCCGCATCAAGGTCTGACACGCACACAGATGTGCCTCTGACTCGCCTCTGTCCTCGGGCGTGGTCATGCTAACGGTGTGTGTTGTTTTGTGTAGGTGGTGTGTGCGGGAGCGTTCGCTCAGACTCTGCGGCGCTACACGTCTCTCAATCATCTGGCTCAGGCGGCTCGCGCCGTCCTGCAGAACACGGCTCAGATCACACAGATGCTCAGCGACCTCAACCGCGTCGACTTCACCAACGTACAGGTAACACAGCTCGCTCTGTTCATGTCACATCCTCAGATCTCCCTGCAGGTCTTAAAGGGATAGTACCCCCAAAAAGGAAAATAAGCCCATGATTTACTCACCCTCAAGCCATCCTAGGTGTACATGACTTTCTTCTATCAGACGAACACAATCGGAGTTATATTAAAACATGTCCTGGCTCTTCCAAGCATCATAATGGCAGTGAATGGCTGTTTATGTTTTGAAGTCCATAAAAGCGCATTCATCCATGATAAAAGTAATCCACATGGCACTGAAGCAAAGCGATGCGTTCGTGTAAGAAAAAATATCCATATTTAAAACTTTATCGACTAAAATAACTAGCTTCCGGCAGACGGCCAATGCAAGTCGACTTACGCCAAAAGAGTAGCACTTGACGATGTATGACGTAGGATGCAGGAGTAGCGTAAGCTTTGACGCTCGCGGTTCAAACAAACAAGGCTGGGCAACAAACTCAAGCTCCTCCGACATTTCTCTTTAAAGGGTAACTAAACACTAAACCAACTTTTTTTAATTAATGATCTGTAAGACTGGGGCTTTATTAGTGCTGTTCATTGATTCGAGTAACTTTTTTGACATTTGGGTATAAAGTGTTTTAATTCTACAATATATGGTGTAAAAACGTCTGAGTGCTGCCCTCTTCAGGTTGAACGGTGGCTACTGCACTTGAATTTTCCTATTGGATGTTTGCGGTAGTTCGTGACGGTAGCGGTGAGAGCTGACGTAAGCAGGTTTCAGTTTACCACACCCTTGGTACGAGCTACCACGTCCATGGCAGTATAAAAACCATCTTGTTTCGTCAAAACCACTGTAGCGAGTCAGGAGTTGGAATTGCGAGTATTGAAAACGATCAGGATAGAGTATCCGTTCATCCCCTCTATCTCCGCTGGGCTCCGCCCACTTTTCCAGCATTTTTCAAATTTTGCCAGTGGGTGGAGTCAGGCTCTGACCAGGGGTTTAGTTGCCCTTTAAAATTGTCGTTTTAGACTTCTAATTCGTGACTGGTGTTTTGTTTTGCTCTATCCTCTGCGCTTGTCATTACGTTGTGCGTCGGGTCAAGTGTTTCTCTTTCGCCGTAAATCGATGCGTACGGCCGTCTGCCGGAAGCTAGTTATGTTAGTCGATATAGTTTTAAATGTGGATATTTTTCTTACACGAACGCATCACTTCGCTTCAGAAGGCCTTTATTAACTTAAATTAATAGGCCATCTACTTTTATCATGGATGGATGCACTTTGATGGACTTAAAAAAATATACAGCTATTCACTGCCATTATAAAGGTAGGTTTTTAATATAACTCCGACTGTATTCGTCTGAAAGAAGAATGTCATACACCTAGGATGGCTTGAGGGTGAGTAAATCATGGGCTAATTTTCATTTTTGGGTGAACTATCCCTTTAATCTGTGTGTGTGTGTGTGTGTGTGTGTGTGTGTGTGTGTGTGTTTAGGAGCAGGCCTCGTGGGTGTGTGGCTGTGAAGATGGCATGGTCCAGCGGCTGGAGCAGGACTTTAAGATCACCCTGCAGCAGCAGAACTCTCTGGAGCAGTGGGCGGCATGGCTGGATGGGGTGGTTTCACAGGTCCTGAAGCCGTACACCGACAGCCAGACCTTACCCAAAGCGGCCAAACTCTTCCTGCTCAAGTGGAGCTTCTACAGGTGAGAGAACTGCTTGCTGATCAGTAGGGGTGTAACGATACCCTCATATCACGATACTGAACTCACGATACGATATTATTGCGATACTCCAAGACAAATGGTAAAAAGTTAACAAAAAATGTACTGTTGATTAAAATGCTAAATTTGGTGACACATTGTAAATGAATATCTTGGACTTGGTGCTGGAAACCCAAAGCACAGGACAATAGAGACACCAGAATATCAATATTCATGATTCTGAAGCTGAAAATACAGAATTATTTTAATATTGCACTCTGTCACTGACTAGATATATTTAAAATAATGTAGGCCACTTTTACTGGTAACATTTGGCATTATCAGGACCCACAAATATTCCCCCATTGCATTATTATACATTATATTCAACATTATATATAGTAGTTTAATGTAGTACTGACACCAAAACTCTTATAATAATAAGAGAAAATAATACATTTTATTTTGGGGGAACTATGCACAATACATATTGTTGCATTTTTGTATTGCGATATATTGTGACACGATATATTGTCACACCCCTAGTGATCACTAGGGTTGGGAATCGAATACTTGTCATAAAATAAAAATTCCAACTCCTCTTATTGATTCTTTTGCGTGCATTTCAATATGACCATTATGTGGTGCACACACATCCGAAATTAGGAATCAGTAAGAATCGGAATTGATAAGCAGAATCGTTCAATCGTTCATTGTTCAAATTCAAACGATAGATACCCGAGCCTAGTGAACACAGAGTTCAGTTTTGTGTATTGATTCTCTGATTAAACAAAAAGCTGATGGCAGGCTCACACTGTGTGCTTTTAGGGGTATTTAGCTATTGTATTGTGTTTTGTAGTTCAATGGTGATCAGAGATCTGACCCTGCGCAGCGCAGCCAGTTTCGGCTCGTTTCATCTGATCCGACTGCTGTATGACGAGTACATGTACTACCTGATCGAGCACAGAGTCGCACAGGCCAAAGGAGAGACGCCCATCGCTGTTATGGGAGAGGTATGCATACACACTCACTTGCGTACTGTCAAATACAGCGTTCATACAGCGATTTAACTTCCTGTTTGTTGTTTCAGTTTGCCTGTCTGAACAGAAGTCAGAGTTCAATGGATCCGGATAAAGGTACATAAACACACAGTGTGTGATGAGTCAGAACAATCAAAATGCCTGACATCTTTCTTCTGAGCAGGGCTTGACATTAACCCCCGATTTCAGCAGTGGCGTGTAACGCAGTCACTCCTACTAGCTACTTTGGCGGGTTGATTTATATAAATATATGTATATACATTTTTCAATTGTAGTCTTTTAAAAAGAGATCTGAAATATTAAACTAAGTGCAATGTAGTGTTGTCAGAAATATAGATTTTTCGATACATATCGATACTAAAATATCTGAAAAGCTTCCAAAACAAATTTTCAGATACATGATACCAGCTGCGCTTTCTCTCTCTCTCATCTCTCATCTCTCCGACAGCGAGTTACACACAAACCCGCCTCCCCTCACTCACTCGTTTCATTTGCTGCGGATTAATATTATTGTTGTTACAGGGTTTGAATTTGGGCGTGGGATTGCACATAATTTTACTCATTCCCGCAGATTTTATGGTCACACCTAAAGTGCGCGCACATAAGCCGCCTCTCAGTACTAAATTGAGTGCTTTTTCGCTGCTTATTCCACTTAAACAGTCAAATACACTCAAAATAATGTCAAAATGTCGGTCTTGACGAGTATTCACGTAAACAGTAAGTTATGTTTTAAGTGAACGCACACAGTTGAGAAAGAAAACGCATGTATAGTCAGTGCGTCAGGTCTTAAAGTGACATCAGCCTAATTTACCTGCTGCCAAATTATAAGATAATATAAAAAATATCTATATGGCAGTTTTTCCCCATGGTGTCGATGTCAAAATTGTGGGCTAGTAACCTCGGAAACCATTTGCCACAGTGGCTGGTGAGCAAAAAAAGTTAATGTCAAGTCTTGCTTTCGAGTGAGCTTTCATAGAAATGCACATTTTATAAGCAACCACATAGCAAAGCTCTCTAGAACATTCTAGCATCAGGAAATGCCATGTGTCTGAATGTGTGTAGATGAGGAAGAGGACGATGAGACGGATGAGACGGATGAGGATCAGGACATGGCTGTTCCGGACAACTCTGTGGTTCTGGGGGAGGAGTCACTGGAGCCGCCCACAAAACTGGCCAGAACGGAGCTGTTCAACAACACCACTCAGAACTAACACACACACACACACGCCCATCTATTCTACATTCACATCGACAGTCATTGCTTTCAGAGTTTGTTTCGCTGAATTGTTCGAGGAAGTTCAGTTCATTTACTGTAAACACAGTGAGAAAGTGATCATGTGAGTTTCCTAAGGTGCATCAGACCCCCGAGCTGCTAAATGAGCTGATGAAGCATTTCTAGAGAACGGTAACATCCACATGCCTTAATTAAGCGCACACACACACATTTTCATTGCCTTCATTTTCTCAATCAAAGCTGCCATGTGTATTTACTCTAAAAGAAACAGTTCATACAAAAATGTAAGTATTCAAGTAAAGTCTTTGTGCGTTCAGCAGAAGAAAAAAAAAGTCATACAGGTTTGGACGACGTCATTTCTGTGTGAACTGTTCCTTTAAGAGTCCTGTTCTGATACTCCATGCTGCCATTGAAATCACCCTTTGCCAAAGCCAATCACACCTTACCTAGACCCGTTCCTCATTAATATTCATGAGTGTAGTCACTGAAGACCGAACAGATTTTGCATTTCATGTCCTTCCATGCTTTCGACTTTTTTTCTTCTTCTTTTTTTAATTATTAATGAAAATATATACAATTGTTGTGCTTTAATCGGACGTCTAATTTTGATGCTTTTTGATTCGGTCGGATTGTCTGATGCTAATGGATCAAAATGTGCCTTGAGAGGATTATTCAATCTAGAGATCCATAAACCGTATTAATAAATGTCGAAAAACAATCATGAGGATGCTTTAAAAATGTTCAGGCTGAAATCCGATCAGGCCTCGTTCATTAAACATGAGCAGAATTAGTTTAGTTGTGTCAATCATTTGCAGAACAGTTTTCATGTTGAGTTCGATGCTAAAATGTACATTTCCCACACAAGTTGAGGCTCAATGTCTGTTTAATCATTGACCACTACAATAAATTAAAAGAATCATGTGTTCATAATGAGATTCATTTCATCTGTCAGTGTTCTTCATGTCACACTAAATCATTCATTCTACTTTCACACAATTGTAGCCGAGCACGAATGATTCATTCACAAACACACCGGACACTTTTATTAGCAAAGCCGTTTAGTGATTGGACGCTTCGGTCATGCATATTGTGTATCTAATTAAGGCACGTTCACACACCTATAACTATAAAACGATAACTATAACAATATTCGCATCCACACTAACGGACGACATCGTCCTGTTTATTATAAGCGCGCGCTGCAGTTTTGTCGTCTGTCGCTTTAAATGCTCGAGCTCGTTAAAGCAGGATGGATTCTGATTGGCTGTCAGTGTTTTTATCGTTCATCAGCTGGGAAGAAAAATCATTCTGAAAGTGTTTCAGCGATATCGTCATAGTTGTGCTGTGGATTCAAAGTCAAATTGAATGATTCGGCAGCAGTTTTAATGCCACAGATATGATGGGTAAACGCTTAATAAAATAATAGATATGCTTGATGATTATGAATGCACACGTTACAGAGTTTAGCACAGGTTTATATTGTTTTTGAATATATACATATATATCAGTGTTTCTTTAATTGTACTATATGCAAATTGTATGGATTTAGTTGTATGAAAATGATTCCAGTGTTTTATTATGCTAATGTATGATATAGTTTTATTATCATGTACTGTTGAAACCATAATGGCCTTATTTGAAGTGTAACTGTAGCAGAAATTGATGTAAAAATCTGTATTATTGTGCCTCAAAGTTCAGTGTCCCTTTAAAACAAAAAAAAAAGCTTTTAAGAAAATTCTTGCGTTCAGATGTGCTGTATTTGTTACAAGACAAATACTTATTGTTACCTAAAACTATGGAAAAAAAAAAAATCATTATCAATAATTGAAATAAAGCTGAAATAAAATGAAATATTAGATGAAAAACTTAAAAGTAGCAACTAACTGAAAAAGTACTAAAATGACTAAAACGGAAATTAAGCTACATAGAAATATTAAAGAAACTAAAACAAATGACAAGATGACTAAAATGAAAATTATAAAACATAATCTTGAAATCTGAAAAGCTAATTCAAAATACGAATAAATATTATAACAGTATATAAATAATACAAAAATAGCACTGCTTAGTTTGATGTAATGAAAGTCATAAAACCCCATGAATTATTCAAGGAATATTTAATTTTATCAAAAATAAAGTAAAACAATGTTGCGTAAAAACAATATTCTCATCCAGTCCAGCTGTGAGGCCACGACCACTGTTAAAAAAAGTGAAGGAGTCGTCGACGGCTTCTGATTGGCTGATGACTTAACGATGTAAACAACTGCGTCCTGAAACAAACTAAACAAAACTAAAACAACAACAAAGCAGCGTCTCTTCTCTGCTGTTTCTATCCGCCCACCAAACCGTCCTGATGCTCTTTCCAAACACAACATCAAACATCAAAACAAGTGTGTGTGTGTGTGTGTGTGTGTGGGCAAACAGAGACAGACTTCAGTTCTTCAGCAGTGTTTTGCATCTGAATGGAGACGAATGATGGCGTGTTTCATAAAGTCACAGGTCTGATGTGGAGGTCCCAGAGTGTCGGGACACACAGGCGGGATCGGTTTGGCCCAAACGAGTCTCTATCTGCAGGACCCTGAATAATCCACTCCCACATGACGGAGACACTGAGAGCGAGTGCGTTTGGACTGTAGAGAGTCTGTAGGTGTGTGTGTGTGTGTGTGTGTGTCGTCTCTCACAGGACGATCCACGTGCTTCTGTCATTATCAGCCAACACCTGGAGAGAAGAACCTGCAATGACCAGAAAAAACAACATCACACAAAGGATTGTGGGTAACATGTTACAAGCAACACGTGTATTATTTACGGAAGCTTGTTTCCGCCACACAATAAAACAATTTAAGTGTTTATATCATGCAATTCTGAGGAAAAAAGTCAAAAATTGCGAGATCAAAAGTCGCAATTTAATTTTTAATAAAAAAAATTGTGGCGGAAACGAGCTTTCATAATTATTGAATCCGATTACTTTTTAGAAGTGCTACAGTGGTGTGAAAAAGAGTTTGCCCCCTTTGTAAATATGATCAGAGATGGCTGTAAAAAATAAATCTCCATTGTTAATCCTTTTGATATTTTATTTTAAAAATTTGAAAAAAATCTAACCTTTCATTGAAGTAAAAGAATTGAAAGTTGGGGGAAAATCACATTATGAAATAAATGTTTTTCTCCAAAACACGTTGGGAACCCTTCTTAAGTAACTTAACCCATCTTAAGTGTTTGCTGCCAAAAAGCTCTTTTTTTTGTTTCATCTGACCATAGAACCCGTCCCATTTGAAGTTCCTGTAGTGTCAGTTACTTTTCAAACGTTCTATGGTCAGATGAAACAAAAAAAAGAGCTTTTTGGCAGCAAACACTTAAGATGGGTTAGGTTCATACAGGTATAAAAAGTACCCCATGTGTAGAATGAAATACTCTGCTGTATCTTTAATGTTGTGGGCCTAATTTTCTGCCAGAGGTCCTGGACATCTTGTTCAGATATATGGCATCATGGATTCGTTCAAATACCAATAGATAAAAAATCAAAACCTGACAGCCTGTGCTAGAAATCTTATAATGGGCCGTGGTTGGATCTTCCAACAGGACAGTGATCCAAAAACAAGCATCAAAATCAAAACAAAATGTGTCACTGAGCACAAAACCAAGCATCTGCAATGGCCATCCCAGTCCCTGACCTGAACCCTATAGAAGATGAGTGGGCTGAACTGAAGAGAAGAAGCATCAACATGGATCTGGGAATCTGAAGGATCTGGAGAGATTCTGTATGGAGGAATGGTCTCTGATCTCTTGTCAGGTGTTCTCTAAACTCATCAGGCATTATAGGAGAAGACTCAGAGCTGGTCTCTTGGAAAAAGGAGGTTGCAAAAAGTATTTAATAAAAGGGGGCAAATAATTGTTCCCAACGTGTTTTGGAGAAAAACATTTATTTCATAATGTGATTTTCCGCCAACTTTCAATTCTTTTACTTCAATGAAAGGTTCGATTTTTTCAAATTTTTTAAATAAAATATCAAAAGGATTAACAATGCAGATTTATTTTTTACAGCCATCTCTGATCATATTTACAAAGGGGGCAAACACTTTTTCACACCACTGTATTATTTAATTGAAGTCAAGTAAATGAGTTAATTTATTAGTTATTAAATAAAGTTTTAATGGCAAATACCCACAATAAAAATGGCAAAAATATAATTTAAAAGTAAATAAATTAGTTTAAATAATGAAATGCCTTTTAAATATGGAGTCCTGTAACTCATCTCCCTTTACTATATCTCACGGTGTGACCATTTCTTAATCTCTAAAATACCTTTTTATTATTTTTACTTAAAGGAAAAAAATGTGGCTTCCATTTTTTAAAGTTAAAATACCAGAAAATGTCTTAAATCTGAGCAGAATTTATAAATCTGAAAGAAAATATATAAATATATTAAGAAGATATATAAATCTTTTATAAAAAGAAAGAATAATAAATTAATAATACTTCAGCAAGGATGCATTAAATTAATCGAAAGTGGCAGTAAAGACATTTATGATGTTACAAATAATTTCTATTTCAAATAAATGCAGTTCTTCATCAAAGAATCAAAGTTTCAATGCATATAAAATATAAAAAATATAAGGTTTCAACCCAAATATTAAGTTTTTTCATATTGTTTACAACATGGATAATAATCAGAACAATCAAAACAATGTTTCTTGAGCATCACATCATCATATCTGGGTCATGTGACACTGAAGACTGGAGTAATGATGAAATTCATAATTTTAACAGATATTCACACAGAAAACAGTTATTTTAAATGGTATTAATATTTCACAATATTACAGTTTTAAACTTTTCTGTCCAAACGTTGGTGTATTGATGCAAGCGTGTGTGTGTGTGTGTGTGTGTGTAGCACACCTTTATGCATGGCCTCGTTGGTCATGCGGTTGATGTAGCGCGAGCTGCTCTCGGGGACGAGCCACCGCATCACGGTGTTCACACACGACTTCCTGTAGGAGCTCCACACACTCCCGCTGAGACACAAGCACACGAGCACATCTGAGTGAAGGGCCCGACACACACACACATGTGTCTACTCAGAGAGAGCATCTGAAGGGCGTTACCTGGTCTGACCTTTGACCTCAGTGAGGTCGCCCACGCCGACTGTGCGACAAGCTCCCGTGTTTAAGTCCCAACTGACCTGCAGACTGGAGTGATACGACTTTGGTCTACAAACAAAGACAGAGTAGAAAGTGTTAATGAGCATTTCATTTTGTGTGTGTGTGTGACGTGTGTGTAGACAGGTTAAAGTGTTTGTGTGTACTGGCTTGGCCTACATTACGAGGACAGATTGTAGTGTGTGTTCAGGTTTCAGGCCAAATGCAGACGGTTTTCTGAGGGTGATTTTTAGGGTCAGGGGTTAGAAAATATCATCAGCTCAGTTTTAAAACCATCACACCTATGGAATTTCCTCATAATGACAGGTGTACCAGTGTGTGTGTGTGAGAGAGAGAGAGAGGTGTGTGTGTGTGTGTGTGTGTGTGTGTGTATATATGAGTGTGTGTGCGAGCGTATGTGTAAGAGAGAGAGAGAGCGTGTGTGAGTGTGAAAGTGTGTGTGTGTGTGTGTGTGTGTGTGTGTGTGTGAGAGAGAGAGTGTGTGTTTGTGTAAATGTGAGTGTGTGTGCGAGCGTATGAGTGAGTGTGTGTGTAAGAGAGAGAGCATGCGCGTGTGTGTGTGTGTGTGTGTGAGAGAGAGTTTGTGAGTGTGTTTGTGTATATGTGAGTGTGTGTGCGAGCGTATGTGTGAGTGTGTGTGTAAGAGAGAGAGAGCGTGCGTGCGTGTGTGTGTGAGAGAGAGAGAGAGAGCGTGTGTGTATATACTTGAGTGTGTGTGTCTGAGTGAGAGAGAGAGAGCGTGTGTGTATATGTGTGTGAGTGAGCAAGACAGAGAGAGCATGTGTGTATATGTGTGAGTGTGTGTGTGTGTGTGTGTGTTTGTGAGAGAGAGTGTGTGTGAGAAAGAGTTTGTGAGTGTGAAAGACAATATGTGTGTGTGTGTGTGTGTGTGTGTGTACCTGCAGTGCTCATCCTCACAATTAGAGAAGGCCAGTAGCAGCAGCCCGATGTTGATCACCACTTTGAGTGTGTGTGTGTGTGTGTGTGTGTGTGTGTGTACCTGCAGTGCTCATCCTCACAATTAGAGAAGGCCAGTAGCAGCAGCCCGATGTTGATCACCACTTTGAGTGTGTGTGTGTGTGTGTGTGTGTGTGTGTGTGTGTGTGTGTGTACCTGCAGTGCTCATCCTCACAATTAGAGAAGGCCAGTAGCAGCAGCCCGATGTTGATCACCACTTTGAGTGTGTGTGTGTGTGTGTGTGTGTGTGTGTGTGTGAGAGAGAGTGTGTTTGTGTGTTTGTGTGAGTGAGTGAGTGAGTGAGTGAGTGAGTGAGTGAGTGAGTGAGTGAGTGAGTGAGTGAGTGAGTGAGTGAGTGAGTGAGTGAGTGAGTGAGAGAGAGAGAGAGAGAGAGAGAGAGAGAGAGAGAGAGAGAGAGAGAGTGTATATACTTGAGTGTGTTTGTCTGAGTGAGAGAGAGAGAGAGTGTGTGTATGTGTGAGTGTGAGTGTGTGTGTGTATATGTGTGTGTGTGTGTGTGTGTGTGTGTGTGTGTGTGTGTGTGTGTGTGTGTGTGTGAGTGATAGGGTGACCACCTGTCCCGCATTTTGCGGGACAGTCCCGAAATTCGAAGCTTTGTCCCGCGTCCCGCAAGTCATAAGCAGTGTCCCACATTTGAATTTTGTCTGCATAATTTTATTTCATCGTCCTTTAAATTAAAATTCTACAATAAAAAAAAAATGTTAATAAGAAAACACTGAACATGCGCGGCGCAGCCATTATTATTGGTTCTAACCAGAGCGGGAAAACAAACACTGAGAAAACACACACACACAAACACAAACGAGAAAAAAAAAACCCCGGAAAAGACGGCAACAGAAAAATTGATCTATCCGGAGCTCCCGAGAAGAAAAAGCGTCTTTGTTCGTATAATAAGGAATAGGAGAAAAAATATACATGGTTAAAACCAGTTACAGGTGACCCTAAAAAAGGAGATTGCAGCAGTGTATGCCACCGAAGCTGCCAGATCAGACAAAAAATATAAATTCAAGATGCACTCAATCCGGTAAGAACGCATTTAATCTTTACTCTTTCCTAAAGGAATTTATATATTTAGAAATTTTGTTTTTAGCGATTGGATTATTATTGTCACTTAATTATTTAGATTGAATGATAGACTCGTGCTGTTAAAATTTGTTTTATATTATTAGTGACGTTCACAGCGCCGGTCAGCGTCGTAATATTAGCAATTTAAAGCATGTTAGTGCAAAAAGACATCTAATATAAAATCAATATTTATTAATAATAGTAGGCTAAGTTCTCTCCCTCGTGTCACGCATTGTCCCGCAAAATCAGGTCTGCTGACCTGCAACAGAGCAATAACCAGGTGGTCACCCTAGTGAGTGAGCGAGAGAGAGCCGGTGTGTATATGTGTTTGTGAGAGAGAGTGTGTGTGAGAAAGAGTTTGTGAGTGTGAAAGACAATATGTGTGTGTGTGTTTGTGTGTACGTGTGTGTACCTGCAGTGCTCATCCTCACAATTAGAGAAGGCCAGTAGCAGCAGCCCGATGTTGATCACCACTTTGTTGGTCTCCGGGCAAACCTGTCACCATAGCAACAACAGAACACATGCTAACTAGAACAATGCAGCAACAGAGTGACAGCTGGGTTCCGCCAGGACAACTACACTCATTCTATCCACAGGAACATTGATTTGAGATGTGAGCTTTCGCAACCATATAAGCCATATAAGCATATAAGTTAATTTATATATATATATTATATATATTATATTATACAATACATATTTACACTTTAAGTAAAAAAAAAAAGAAAAGAATTTTGCATTAAAAATAGTATTTTTTCTCCTTAAAGGTACAATATGTAGGGTTTTTCACCACCGGGGGTCGCTAACCTCTTACAATAACAAAGGCGTATATTGATGACGCAAAGCATTACGCAGAATTATGGATCTTGTCGTCAAGCTGATGGATCTTTTATGGATGCGTAAATACATTGATGTTTTTAACATGACTGGTGTGAAGCAGGGCGTGATTGCTAATGAGAGAGACGTATACCAGCGCCACACACACGCGAGTCCCGCGGATATAAAGGAACATTTCATTCTACCGAACTACACGCAAGTGCTGTATTAATACTCACACAGGTCAGTTTATTAGAGGAAACCGAGGGTAACGCGGATATGACGTCATTAGCTGGCGACTCCTCACCCCTGCTCACACGCCCCGTTTCCTTGGTTAAAATCGCAATTTTCTCACGATTCACAAATAGTTGGAAACATTTGGGATATTGTAAGTAATCAAATAAACAAAATATATAACATTGGCCTAGTGGTTTCTGGATATTTTACTGCAACAAATCCTACATATTGTACCTTAAACCTCTTACAGTTCCTGTCACCTGAGCATAGAGTAACAAAAAACCCTCTGATGTGCCAAGCCATCGGAATCGAACCAAAAAATGTGCAATTCAAACTTTAATCGTGAAAGTATTCGTGTTGATCGTTAAAATATTCGTTAGCTTAAATGTGTGATATGACTAAATCGTGCTCATAAACCACTGTTGAGATTAGCTTTCTCAAGTGAAGCCAGTAGAGGCTTGGACCCGGAAACACAAAACAGCACAAATAAGGTCACCTCGAGGATGACGACGTCATAGTCGCTGAAGGAGCAGAACTGCGAGCCCCAGACAGCATCATTCCTGATGACCTCGTTGATGAGATACTCGAAATCCAGCGTCAGCTGCTCGATACACACACACTGAGAGACACACACGAGAGTTCACACACAACATCCTGCAGAGTTCGGCATGTGCATGATAACATCTCAGACACACACACACACCTGACCGCTGTACTGTCCCGTCACCAGCTGCAAGTTTCGCCCCTTCAGATCCGTCACAGTGAACGGAAGCTGCACTTTATCATCCTCGTCTCCTGAAGACAACACACACACAGACAACAGATTATATACTGGTTCAGGTCTGGTGTGTACACTAAAAGAAATGAGAAAATTTCTACACACTTTATACTAAATAGACAATATATAGACAAATAGACAAATAATCACATCTCTTATGAACCAGTTCTATTAAGTGAATCAAAAACACACAGCACTGGCAGAGTAGACTGATTCACGAACAAACGACTCTTGTGACTCGGTTGTCCATTCAGTGAATCACATGCATACAGTGCAACCGGTGTAGTTTGATTCACAAATAAATGACTCTTCTGAATCATTTCTTTTTTAAGTAAATCCAAAAAAAGAAAAGAAAAGAAAGTGTGACCAGTGAAGTCCGATTCACACATAAATGACTCTTATGGTTCTTTTTAGTGAATCAGACTCAAAAACATAAGGCACAACTGGTGTAGCCTGGTTTATGAATAAATTACTTCAAGTGAATCAAAATTAAATACAGTACTACCACTGTAGTCTGATTCACAAACAAATGATTTGAACTGGTTCGTTTTAGAGAGTAGAAAACATACAGAACGAGCAGAGTAGACTGATTAGACTGAAAGATCAGTTAGAAAGAAAGCAAGATTAGTTTGAAAGAAAGAAAGATTAGTTAGACAGAAAGATACGATAGATAGATAGATAGATAGATAGATAGATAGATAGATAGATAGATAGATAGATAGATAGATAGAAGACAGACAGATAGATAGATAGAAGATAGATAGATACAGACAGACAGACAGACAGATAGATAGATAGACAGACAGATAGAAGATAGATAGATAGACAGACAGACAGATATATAGATAGATAGGTAGATAGATAGATAGATAGACATATAGGTAGATAGATAGAAGATAGACAGACAGACAGACAGATAGATAGAAGATAGATAAAAGATAGATAGATAGACAGACAGATAGACAGACTGACAGACAGATAGATAGATAGACAGACAGAACGATAGATAGATAGATAGATAGATAGATAGATAGATAGATAGATAGATAGATAGACAGACAGATAGAAGATAGACAGACAGACAGAAGATAGATAAAAGATAGATAGATATACAGACAGACAGACTGACAGACAGATAGATAGATAGATAGATAGATAGATAGATAGACAGACAGACAGAACGATAGATAGATAGATAGATAGATAGATAGATAGATAGATAGATAGATAGATAGATAGATAGATAGATAGATAGAAAGATAGACAGACAGATAGACAGAATGATAGAAGACAGACAGACAGACAGACAGACAGACAGACAGACAGATAGATAGAAGATAGATAGACAGACAGATAGAAGATAGATAGACAGACAGATAGAAGATAGACAGACAGACAGACAGACAGACACACACAGACAGACAGATAGATAGATAGATAGATAGAAGATAGATAAAAGATAGATAGATACAGACAGACAGACAGACAGATAGATAGATAGACAGAC
>NW_026606895.1:475000-532500 GCF_029890125.1 Rhinichthys klamathensis goyatoka
GTTTACATATACACTGACTACATTTCATTTGAATTTTAGTTCAAGCGCCACTATTATGCTATTTTAATGTTTCCTAAATTTGTTTTGGAGTCTCCTACAACAGGTTTACAGGCACCCAAGCTAAAAAATAACAAAAGGCCCAGTCTGTTGTGATTGGTCTACTCTGCTCTGATTGGTCAGATGACCCAGTCTGTTGTGATTGGTCTACTCTGCTCTGATTGGTCAGTTGACCCAGTCTGTTGTGATTGGTCTACTCTGCTCTGATTGGTCAGATGGCTCAGTCAGTTGAGATTGGTCTACTCTGCTCTGATTGGTCAGATGGCCCAGTCTGTTGTGATTGGTCTACTCTGCTCTGATTGGTCAGATGGCTCAGTCTGTTGTAATTGGTCTACTCTGCTCTGATTGGTCAGATGGCTCAGTCTGTTGTAATTGGTCTACTCTGCTCTGATTGGTCAGATGGCTCAGTCTGTTGTGATTGGTCTACTCTGCTCTGATTGGTCAGATGGCCCAGTCTGTTGTGATTGGTCTACTCTGCTCTGATTGGTCAGATGGCTCAGTCTGTTGTGATTGGTCTACTCTGCTCTGATTGGTCAGATGGCTCAGTCTGTTGTGATTGGTCTACTCTGCTCTGATTGGCCAGATGAACCAGTATGTTGTGATTGGTCTACTCTGCTCTGATTGGCCAGATGAACCAGTCTGTTGTGATTGGTCTACTCTGCTCTGATTGGTCAGATGGCTCAGTCTATTGTGATTGGTCTACTCTGCTCTGATTGGTCAGATGGCTCAGTCTGTTATGATTGGTCTACTCTGCTCTGATTGGTCAGATGGCTCAGTCTGTTGTGATTGGTCTACTCTGCTCTGATTGGCCAGATTAACCAGTCTGTTGTGATTGGTCGACCGATTACAGAGCGTGTCGTTAATGAAACCATCGTTACCATATATGAATTTCAGCTCCAGATCTTCCTCAGCCCTTTATAAACAGTGATACAAACAGTAACAGTGGTGTCAGTTTTAATGTATCAATTTGAACCCGAGTCCTCATCCTTAGTTTGGAAGAGCATGAAAAGTGGATTCGCAGAACTGAAAACAGCGTCTCTCGACATGTCGACAACACGAACCGAACTCTTCTGGGCCTCAGCTACTTGTACAGTGTTTGAGGGTCAAAGTAGGCATCGTTCGAGGGCAGCCGATGAAGACGATAGGCTGGCATTAAGCAAATTTGTTACGTTGTTACGAAGGTTCGAGCAGGAAGTGAGTTCGGCATTGCTGATGACTCGATTTAGCAGTTCCGAATTTTCATATTTTTTTTTTTAGGAGACAATAACTTTATTTGTTTAACACTGCATGAAAGGAAGAAAATAGAGCATAAGATGTACGTAGAAAGAAAGAAAGAAAGAAAGAAAGAAAGAAAGAAAGAAAGAAAGAAAGAAAGAAAGAAAGAAAGAAAGAAAGAAAGAAAGAAAGAAAGAAAGAAAGAAAGAAAGAAAGAAAGAAATACCTGTGTGAAAGACCGCTTTTTTAAATGTCTATATAGGTTTTATTAATTTTTATTTAAGTTTAAGTTAAGTACATCAAGTAAAACTAAATGAAAATGAGAAATGTTGCTCGACAACTAGGCCTAGCTGAAATAAATATTTTTTTTAATATTTTAATTCAGTTAATGATTGTTTTATTTCAAGTAACAAACATTTTTTTATGGCTTTAGTTTTATTTAAACTAAATTCTTACTAAAGCAACCCTGCCACTGACCCAGTACAGAGGAGGAAGACAGACTCTTACTTGAAGCCGAAGACGACCAGCTTGGAATGATCGTTGTGCCACTCGCAGACGGTTAGATAGAGATCGGTGTAGATGTCCTCACCCGCAAACAAACGCACATGATGCACCTGCAAAGAGAAAGAAACTGACTTGTCATGTCGCTCTAGATGTGAAGAAGCCACAACTACAGACTGTTCAAATAGTTAAACGCTCACTTAGAGGTCACACTTGTGATCCTCATGAATGTACTATATTAAATAAAATGTATTCTTTAATGTTTTTGAGGGGATTTCAGCCTTATATACATATACACATTAGGTCTACGATTTTTTTGTGTTCATATAGCAAACTCCACTGCTTAAAAAAACAACATTAAACACATCACTTTTAGTGAATTACAGACCTGTCTCTCTCCTACCCATTGCGAAAACACTTGAACGAGTTGCTTTCAACCAAGTATCATCTTTCCTGTCTCAGAATAACCAGCTGGATGTCAACCAATCTGGTTTCTAGAAAGGGCATTCAACCGAGACGGCATTACTGTCGGTCACAGAAGCCCTGCGGATCGCAAAAGCTGCTTCCAAAACATCAGTTCTCATCCTCCTGGATCTGTCTGCTGCCTTCGACACTGTGGATCATCAGATCCTCCTGTCCACCCTCTCATCACTGGGCATCACAGGTACTCCTCTCCACTGGTTTGAGTCCTATCTCACAGGTAGGTCCTTCAGGGTCGCATGGAGAAGTGAGGTATCCAAAACACATCAACTGACCACAGGGGTTCCCCAGGGTTCAGTGCTTGGACCTCTCCTCTTCTCCATTTACACCACATCACTGGGACCCATCATACAGGCACATGGTTTTTCTTACCATTGCTATGCTGATGACATACAGATCTTCCTATCATTTCCACCAGAGGATCCCACAGTAGCCGTACGGATCTCAAGCTGTCTAGCGGACATCTCGGCATGGATGAAGGAACATCATCTGCAGCTCAACCTGGCAAAGACTGAGCTTCTCGTCCTCCCTGCCAATCCGTCTCTACAGCACGACTTCACTATCCAGCTAGGCTCATCCTCAATCAATCACACCATCAAGATCAGTCAGAAATCTTGGAGTAATCTTTGATGACAGCTTCACAGACCACAAGATCATGCAGGTTTGCACTGCACAACATCAGGAAGATCAGGCCTTTCCTAACTGAGCATGCAACACAACTCGTCCAGGCCCTGGTCATTTCTAGGCTTAATTACTGCAATGCTCTTCTGGCTGGACTTCCATCATGTGCAACTAAACCTCTACAAATGATCCAGACGCTGCAGCTCGTCTCGTCTTCGACGAGCCCAAAAGAGCCCACGTCACTCCTCTGTTCATCTCTCTGCACTGGCTACCGTTCGCTGCTCGCATCAAGTTCAAGGCATTGACCCTTGCTTACAGATCGACCACAGGCTCAGCGCCCTCCTACTTCCACTCGCTCATATGAGTCTATGTCCCTACCAGAAGCCTTCGATCTGTCAATGAGCGACGGCTCGTGGTGCCATCACAGAGAGCCACAAAATCACTCTCATTCACGGTTCCTTGCTGGTGGAATGATCTTCCCGCCCTCATCCGGAGTGCAGAATCGCTGACAACATTCAAAAGACAGCAGGAAACTCATCTCTTCCGTCAGCACTTAACCTCTTAAAAAAAAAAATATTATTTCCTTTTCCTTTAATCCTCCCTTGTCTGGCTTATGCTACTCTGAGCAATGCCTTTAAATCATATTGACTTTAAATCAGGATCCAAAACTCTGACAGACCTGTTTGAGGCGGCTGTGCAGGTTAAACTCCCACCAGTACAGGTGATACGTGTAGAAGGAGAAGTCATCGTCCTCTCCACAGTCACTGGTGTAGGACAGAACGTACCGCCCGCATTTGGTGAAGCCCAGGAAGATGTGCCTGTGATAGCAGAGAGACGAATCAGACACAGCATTCACATCGCTCCGACAGAGATCGCATGTTCTCCTCACCCTGCTCTGAGGAACTCCTCACTGACGATGGTCTTCAGCGGGACACAGACGCGAGGAGGGAGTTTTCGGAAGAGCCGCTGCGAGAGCTGCCCATTCAGCTAAAAGACAGACAGACAGAGACTTTAATTCAGTTACAGAGACACATGAGCCATAACTACAGTTAAATGAGCTTTTAGACTGACAAAATCATCTTAATCAAGGGTGTTACTGCTAAATATCAAGACCATGATAGTTATGATAACCTATTAAAATCATCTTTGCACTGAACTCAACCTGGCTGAGGCGTTTATACCATAAAAATGACATTTTTCATTAAATGAGGTGGGGTTGAGGACAGATACTGTTATTTCAATGTTAATGATAGATGTCAGTGCAAACCAATGAATAATAAGTTACTTATGTTATGATAATTGATGGACATCTTCTCAATCATGACAGATTCATATAAACATGACCATTGTTTGTTGTTGTAACTGCCCCAAAGAACCATGTACTGCTGCAAACGAATATTTTTGCTTTTTTTGTAGATGTGCCCATTAATAGCTTCACATACACAAATAATGAACTCTGATAGACACATAAAGGCGTTTAATGAGGCTACAGCTAAACATGCTAATAACAGACACATTATTATATACGTTATGCTGTTGAAACATTTCACGCAACAAATGTGACATTTGGACCAACTTTCCTCTTTCTACCTACCCGGCCTCGCGTGAGGAGTTTGATGATGTGATCTTTATGTTTTCTCTGGTGTTTTTGTTTGTTGTCATCTTTCTCAGATTTCGAGCTGGGCGCCATTTTTGATTTTTGCCAGTTCTATGGATTTGCCATCAGTCCAGCCCGAGCAGCTCGCCGATTGGCTCTGCCTTCTCCAATGAGAGCTTTGATTGGTCACAAAAGCCGTCAATCAAAGAAATGAGGGCGGGTTATTTGCTGCGTTCTGGCTCTGAACATTTTTCAACCAATCAACCACTGTCATTTTGGTTTACGTGTTCAGTGTGGAAAAATAATTGTGTGTAAATGAGGTTACATTTTATGTAGTTTCTAATTAGTCAACTAATCACAACATTATAATGTGAAAGTCGTCTCAATCGATTTATACTGCAGTTAATTAAAATGTTCATATTCTATTTTTATTTTATCATGATCACTTTCAAGCACACTTTAATAATTAACATAAAAAGCATAGAAATAACTGTCATATTATTATGCTTTATCATGTCGAGCTTTATCATACACCAAGGAGGACCTTGACCTGGCGGGCGGGTGTGTCTCTAGTCTAGTGAAACAATTTACATGAATGGCTGTATCACCCTCCATCCCTATGTCATTGAAATGAATGAGTCGTTGAGTCGTTGTCATTTAAACTTTATTGACATTATTGACATCAATTCTGTCGAATTTTTTTTTTTTTTTTTTTGCTGAGTTCAGTAAACAGGGGAGAGCATATTTACTCCTCCCCCTAATTATAAATCCAAAGGAGGCGGGTCCACTGGGCGTTTCTCTGAAGCGCACAAACAGGAAACATGGCGTCGTTGGTGGCTCGTCTCTCTCTAGCAGTTGTCTTTAGAAATACAGCAACGCTGAGCCGCAAAACTGGTCCAAAATCGGTGAATGCGACAGGACTGACTCTCAGCCGAACCGCCGTGTCATCCACAACGGGGAGAGTCCTTCCTAAACCAGATAAGGTGAGTTTATACATGTCTAAGCATTACAGTTGGAGGCTCCTAAGGATAAGTTGGAACCAGGGTAGGGCTTTTGGCTAGCCAATGAAAAATAAGAATGTCTTGATTGACATGAATGATGGCCAATCATATTGCTGGAGCGGCACATATTTTATCAAAAGAGGAAGTGTATTTCGTGACGTGACGGCTGTTTCTAAAAATCAATTATTTATATGTCAGTTTATCGACTGTGTTTTTCGTGTACCGTATACAAAACGTTTTTTTTTAAATATATTTTAAACGCCAAATGATTCATTGTGAAGGTTTCAATATGCACATATATTATTATTATTACTAATTTAGGTATAATTTGATATATTTCTCCAGGTCCCGTTCGGTCTGACCCGCATGTTTATAGTGGTGATTCCGTTCCTCTATGTTGGTAATCTGATCAGTAAAAATTTCGCTGCTCTTCTGGAGGAACATGAGATCTTCGTCCCAGATGATGATGATGATGACGACTGAGCGAAGGTAGATTTATATCTTTATATTGTGTTATGTATTACTATTATATTGTGTGTATGTGGTTGTAGATGTTTATGTTCTTGTGCAGGTTTCACTCCAGCGGTCTGCAGATCTTCTGAGAGGTGCCTGATGCAGATGAACAGGATATATATTTATGCAATAATAAAGATTGTCAACACACTCTAGTGTTCAAATTCCCACATTACACTAAACATGTCTAGAAGCCAACGTTTAATGTTATTTTTAGGTTTCAAAACATTGTCTACGACAATATGATTTGAGGCTGCCCTCATCAATAGCCTCTCTTCTATTTAATAAATTGATTGAATGTTAAGTTGCTCGTTGTGTTTTTGTTATACATGTAATGTAATATAAATGTGTGTGCGAGAGAGTGTGTCAGTGAGTGAGTGTGTCTGTTTATGAGTGTGTGTGAGAGTTAGTGAGTTTTTATTGGACTCTACATTAAGATTCATACATTTTCACACACTTAGAAAGTCCAACAGAGGCACTTTTTATTGTGTTTAACTTAAAATACATCTTGCTTTAAGAATATGGAATATTTATTAATTTTTAGCACCATTGTCATTTCTAAAGAATATGATTTTTAAGTTAACCAAGAAAAGACCTGCACATAATAACACAATATCCTGTATACATGTGAGCGAATCCGATGCATCCCAATGTGACACTGAAGTTTCCATCTTATGATCTCCTGGTGTGTTCTCATTGGCCGGTTCTGCTGTTGCCGAGGAGACGCCCCTCCTCCAGCGCAGCATCAGTGAGTTTGAGGTGTTCTTTAAGTGCATTGATGTCTCTCTCACTGCGGCCCCTTAATTCACTCAGCTCCACATACACCTCCTTATAGCGCTCACTCAGCGCTTCATTCTCCTGCAGGCACACACAACAATATTACTATCAACAATCAATTATTCATGGCCGAATCCATCAATCTAAAAGTGTTTTCTCTGTAATAAGCATTAATAATGGATAGTATTTTGATTTAATGCTGAATTTGTACCTTAGTTAGAGTTTGGACCTCTTTCCTGAGACAGCTGATCTCCTTGTGAAGATAATCCACCTCACTTTCCTTCACTTTCAGCAACATCTACAGATGGACATGGCAGAATGACTATACTAAACCATTTCTCCAATTCTGATGCAAATATTCATTCATTTTTTACTTCATATTAATCAAGAATCTACATTTTGTCCTCGTAAAAATTCATTCATCACACTATTAGAGCAAAATAAAGGACATAGTGACCAGTCACAGCACCTAAAATATAATCTTTCAAATATATATATATGGAGCAATGTCCATATTATTTGTCAACAACACCCAAACCAGTTTTATCATTAATAATTTATAAACCACCGACACTATTTAAGGATTTATTACAGCAAAACATGGATCTGCAAAATAACAATCGGTTTATTTACTCGTATGATCACTAGATGGCAGCGTTTGCCCACAGATCACGCACATCACATGCCCCGCCCCTGATGACGTCATCCACCTCACGTGTGTCTACAAGCCAAACTACACACTCTTTTTACAGTATGCGTTATATGTTCTGAAACACAGTAATGCAAAGTGGAGTGGAAATCCCAGGTTATTAAATGCATTTCCCCAAAATCTGACGTATAATGACGGAGTCGAGGTTTGGCTGATGGTTAGGATGGTCAATTAGCCCCTGCTGGTTGATGTCATAATTACACCATCTGGACCCTAAAGGCACCTTCAATCTCCCGCTCAAACTTAAAAATGAGCCGATGTTCTTCTACTGGATGGTGTGATGTTTGGAGACATTTCTTCTGATTCATAAACCCCACAGACAGTGCAGAGGACTTTTAATCAACGGTGATAGCCATGAGGAAAGAGGCCTCTTGAATATTTATTTCCTCCTAAATAGATTATATATTAGGAAAATAATTTCACTTACAATCTGGGATTTATAAGTATTTTTTTGTGGATTAATCATGTAGTGGATCATTTTTGGACACAAAATGGAGGATTGCAGTATTTGGTGAGATCAATTCTTGTGTGTTTTCCTCATCTATTTTAGCATATTTTTGATGGGTAGTGAATTGACTTGTTTGTTATTGATTATTCTGTGCGTACAGTATCACATATATGACTAAACCAGTGTTGAGCATCTAACAACAGTCTTTTGAGTTTTAGTAACTTTTGATATATTAGCACATTTCTTACAATAACATCAATTTATCTACTCTGCCTTATTTCATTAAAAGTTTGGGGTCGGTAAGATTTTTTAATGAGTCACTTCTGCTCCATCAAGGCTGCATTTATTTGGTCAAAAATACAGTAAAAATGTGAAAATATTTTCTAATTCACAATAAGTGTTTTCTATGTGAATATATGTTAAAATGTAATTTATTCCTGTGATCAAAGCTGAATTTTCAGCATCCAGTCTTCAGTGTCACATGATCCTTCATAAATCACTCTAATATGACCCCAGAACTTTTGGACAGTAGTGAATATTTACACGATTTACATGCTGATTTAATTTGCATTAATTAGAATATTCTAATATACTTCTCTCTGAATGATCATGAAGACATAATCTACGGGTCGAAGGTCAGAGCCTCACCTCTAATTCGGAGGTGCTCCTTTCGTAGCTGCCGAGGGGAACAACTCCTGACCTTTGACCTGTGATGAAGGATCGCATGAGACTTATCTCCTCCGTCAGACGCGCCTGCAGTTCCTGTGTGTACAGGAAGAGGAAATGTGATTTTGACACATCCAAGCTAAAAACCACACAAGAAGCCTTGCTCATTCACACACTGACAGCGAGGCGAGCATTTGTGTTTCATGCGTTTGTTTGGTGACAATAACTCTGGCTAGCGTAAGTAAACTAGTCCTGGGTCCGTGAAGAAAACTCACACCGACAGTCTGAGAACAATGAAACAGGATGCTGTGTGTCGAGACATATCACACACGCTGAAATCAGTCGCTCTGTCCCTCTGAATAACTGATGTGTGTTTAAAATTTAAAGGTGCTCTGTGTCAGATTTCAATATGTGACATGATGGATTGAGTCACAGGATGACATGTGATGTCTAAATGAGCGCGTTTATGAAATCAGCACACCTGAATGTCACCGTAATTAAATACTAGTGGGATATTTTCTTTAAGCTCCTACTTTGAGTAAGGAAGGTATGAGATGTTAAAATATTACTATAATATACGGTAACAACTAGGTTGTTTCAGCATTTTAATCAGCCCAAGTGTGAATGGATTTTGTTTACTGTGAAAGAATAAATGCTTTTTAGATTTTTTTCTTCTTTTTTTTCCCCCCCCAGAAATTAATACTTTTATTCAGCAAGGATGCATTAAATTGATCAAAAGTGTCAGTAAAAACATTTATAATGTAATATTTATAATAAAATTATAATAATTATTTCTGTTTCATATGAATGTTGTTCTTTTGAACTTTTTTATTCATCAAAGAATCCTCAATATTGATAATAATCAGAAATGTTTCTTTCTTCATATCAGAGTGATTTCTGAAGGATCAGGTGACACTGAAGACTGGAGTAATGATGCTGAAAATTCAGCTTTGATCACAGGAATAAATTACATTTAACATATATTCACATAGAAAACAGCTATTTTAAATTGTAATAATATTTCACAATATTACTGTATTTTTGATCAACATAATGCCTTGCTGAACATGATACGTCTTTCAAAAACGTACCGACCCCAAACCTTTGAACACTAGTGTACATTTCCCATCATTCTTTGTAGCAGCGTGTGATTGATAAAATACATAAAGCGTCAGTTAAACACACTAGAAGTAAAAAAAAGCTTTGGTAACGCTTTAGATTAAAGCCTGGAAAGTACTGTGTAATTAAGAGGAATTTACAGTGTAACTTGCGGTAATTGTAGTGTACCTGTAAAGTACTTGCATGTAAGTATAAGGGAACAATATCTAAAGTTTGGGGAATAAAGGGGTAACAACCAGGAGAATTAATTAATTCAAATATTTATACTGTATTATAGAACTAATGGGTACTTATTCTACTATTAACAATCTTACATTTGGGAGCATTTTAGCGAGAACATACACTGCGTACCTTACAGGGTACATATCTATGCATTTATTAAAAAAAAAAAATTAAAAAAATTTGATAGCAAAAGTGCAGATGTTTAAGTTTGGCCTAACATGTTTCAAGGCAAGAAAAGCTAAGACTATTGCAAATTTTTTTTTAAATACTGGGAAATATATCTTGTTTCATGTGGTTACAGGGTAAGTGGCGCTTGTATAATGAATAAAGGTTTCCGAGTCAGTGATATAAGATTGTGTATGCATTTTTATTGTACTTACCCTGTAACTACATGGAACAAGGGGGTAACAAGCACCACTACATGAAACAAGAGTATCTTTCCCCAATATTTAAGCAAATGTTGCAATAGTTTTCATTTTCAGTGCACTTTTGTTAAAAAGATTACTTTATAAATGCATAGATATGTACCCTGTAATTTTTAAAAAGCCTATACAGTATGTACTGGTTCACCATTATTTCAAAAAGGTACGCAGTGTATGTTCTCGCTAAAATGCTCCTAAATGTAAGATTGTTATATCATAATAGTAGAATAAGTTCCCCTTAGTTCTATAATACAGTATAAATAATTTTGTAATTCTCCTGGTTGTTACCCCTTTATTCCCCAAACTTAAAATATTGTTCCCTTATACTTATATTGTAAGTACGTTATAGGTACACTATAATTACCAAAAGTTAAGCTGTAAAATCGCTTTAATTACGCAGAACTTTCCGGGCTGTAATCTAAAGTGTTACCAAAGCTTCCTGTTTTTGTCAGAAAAGTAAACAGTCTAGGTTAGTTTAACCAAAACCATGTCATAATTATGATTTCCTCATATCTGCGAACGTCCCAGGAAGACTACGTTTTTTGGTCCAGTTAGTCTCAGATCCGGGTTGGATCCTCACTATGTGTGTATCATGCATTATTAATTTGGGGACGCTAGAAGTTTAAATTTTAGTTTCACATGGTGTATTGTGTATCTTCCAATGGCCTCATTCCTCTCATCCCACTTCCGGTCTACCTGGTTCTCCTGGCGGAGCTGCTGCATCTCTCTCTCCTTCTGTCGGATCGCCCCGTCTCGCTCCTCGGTGCTGTTCTGGACGCGGCTGAGCTCCACACACTGCTGGGAATAACGCTCGGACAGGCCGCCCAGCTCCCGCTGCAGAGAGAGCGACTCGTGGCTGATGGACACACAGACCCAGTCATCGATTAACTGAGTGATCAAT
This sequence comes from Rhinichthys klamathensis goyatoka, assembly GCF_029890125.1. Lineage (NCBI taxonomy): Eukaryota > Metazoa > Chordata > Actinopteri > Cypriniformes > Leuciscidae > Rhinichthys > Rhinichthys klamathensis. Next base: position 486,250 of record NW_026606895.1, read on the forward strand.
CGATTCTTGTCAATCAAACACCTGCCGCTTTTCAGAGTAAATGACGCTCTTGGGTTGGGAGTCTCTGAGGCGCGAGAGAGGAATCACGGCACAGATGAGAACTTGTGTACAGTATTAATTATTGACATCCCTTGAGAATATCATCATGCCGGTCAAATATTTAACAAGATGTTGGGCTTTTCTAGCATGCAACACACTCTCGTCTCGACTTTTTAGACCATTTCAAACTGAATCCAACACAGCAAACATCCAGCATTTGAATAAACTGTTCCATTTCAAACAAAGACTATTATTTCATACGGCACAGGGTTAAATCAGATGGATTCTGGCAGGATTACTGAATATAAAGTGTTTGTGAACATGCATCAAATCTGACAGACGACTTTTTTCGAACACTGTGAGTGTAGTTGGTAGGGGTTGAAGGATTTTTTTTAAAGTCGACATGTATTTGAAAAAAGTCAAGTCATTAATGAACAAATGAACCTCAAGCTGAGACTCGAACACGGGTCGCCTTGTGCACAGATATGACACAGCGCTCCTACATAACAGCTTATTTTTATCAGTTCATCTGTCTTTGGGTCGTTATATTTCGTCAGATTTCACGTTCTAACTCGGATACAGATAAAGTAGCACAGTAAAGATTACATTCATATGAATGCATTAGTTAGAGAGCGATTGCATGTGAATTGATTGTTCTAGAATGGACATTTCCAGAAGAAAATGTGAAATGGTGCTTGCAGTGGCAAAACTCACCGCTCGGTTGCTAGAGTGTGGTACATTATTGCATACGAGCCAACAACCATGTCTGGTGTTGAGATATGGCTTATTCATGTGTTCAGGTGGTTGCTAGGTGGTTGCTATAGTGTTCTGAGTGGTTGCTATGGTGCGTCTCTCTACTAATAGTGAAGCTGTGGGTTTTAGTTACTAAGAAATATATGCTAGAACCTTTCAGTTTCTAAGCTATCTTATTGATAAATCACAGAACAGTCTTGACAATACATGAATGTTTCTGTGTGCGCGCGATCTGCGCGTGATGTGTGAGCTACTGTCTGTGTGTGTGTGTGTGTTACAATGCATCTAAGCTTGTCTCTGTTGAGAATGGTGTAAAGTCTCATTTAGTTGTAATACAATGTATAAATATGTGATCGAAATGAATAACTTTGATCATTTATAATTCAGATGTAGTTATTTGGGTGTATTGTTCACAATATCATTCAGCTCATTCATTTAGAACGGCGAATAAAGGGTTAGTTCACCCAAAAATGAAATTTCTGTCATAAATTATTCGCCCTCGTGTTGTTCCAAACCTTCGGAACACAACTCTTCGGAACACAACTCTTCGGAACACAAATCTTCGGAACACAACTCTTCGGAACACAAACCTTTGGAAAACAAATCTTCAGAAAACAAATCTTCGGAACACAAACCTTCGGAAAACAAATCTTCGGAACACAAATCTTCGGAACACAACTCTTCGGAACACAAACCTTTGGAAAACAAATCTTCGGAACACAAATCTTCGGAACACAAATCTTCGGAACTCAAATCTTCGGAACACAACTCTTCGGAACACAACTCTTCGGAACACAAACCTTTGGAAAACAAATCTTCGGAAAACAAATCTTTGGAACACAAATCTTCGGAACACAAATCTTCAGAACTCAAATCTTCGGAACACAACTCTTCGGAACACAAACCTTCGGAACACAACTCTTCGGAACACAAACCTTTGGAAAACAAATCTTCGGAACACAAATCTTCGGAACTCAAATCTTCGGAACACAACTCTTCGGAACACAAACCTTCGGAAAAAAAATCTTCGGAACACAAATCTTCGGAACTCAAATCTTCGGAACACGAACCTTCGGAACACAAATCTTCGGAACACAACTCTTCGGAACACAAACCTTTGGAAAACAAATCTTCGGAAAACAAATCTTTGGAACACAAATCTTCGGAACACAAATCTTCAGAACTCAAATCTTCGGAACACAACTCTTCGGAACACAAACCTTCGGAACACAACTCTTCGGAACACAAACCTTTGGAAAACAAATCTTCGGAAAACAAATCTTCGGAACACAAATCTTCGGAACTCAAATCTTCGGAACACAAATCTTCGGAACTCAAATCTTCAGAACACAACTCTTCGGAACACAGACCTTCGGAAAACAAATCTTCGGAACACAAATCTTCGGAACTCAAATCTTCGGAACACGAACCTTCGGAACACAAATCTTCGGAACACAAATCTTCGGAACACAAATCTTCGGAACACAACTCTTCAGAACACAACTCTTCGGAACACAACTCTTCGGTACACAAATGAAGATATTTTTTGATGAAATCCGAGAGGTTTCTGATCCCTCCACAAGCAGTGACGATATTACCACTTTCAAGGCCCAGAAAGGTAGTAAAGACATCGTTATAATAGTCCATGTGACTACAGTGGTTCAAACTTAATGTTATGAAGCGACGACAATAGTTTTGAGCGCAAAAACAAACAAAAATAACAACTTTATTCAACAATTTCTTCTCTTGCGCATCAGCCTATGAAGCTGTTCACGTGAGCAATAACATTGAGGTGGAGTGGAGGAATAATGCTTCATAACATTAAGGTTGAACCACTGTAGTCACATGGACTATTATAACGATGTCTTTACTACCTTTCTGGGCCTTGAAAGTGGTAATATCGTCACTGCCTATGGAGGGATCAGAAACCTCTCGCATTTCATCAAAAATATCTTCACTTGTGTTCTGAAGATGAACGAAGATCTAACGGGTTTGGAACGACACGAGGGCGAGTAATGACAGAAATTTCATTTTTGGGTGAACTAACCCTTTAAGTGTACAATAAACTGTATAAAACGTGCATTCACCCGAACAATTTTGAGCATCCAGATGGTATAATCAAACATATCTTGTGGAGCGCTCTCAGAGAGGCCATGATCGGCAACTAGTCGACTTCAAACTTAAAAGCATTATAGCAGATTATTAAAGTCAACTAGACGACTAGTGTTTCGTAAGGCCTGCGTTCGGCCAATCAGCGTATCCTTATGTCACTTATGGATATGGAATTCCTTACCCATAAACATCCAAAGTATTGATAGCTTCTCAATTTTTAAAAACAAGGTTAAGTACTGGCTACTATCAGAACAAATCTGCAACCATTAATGACTGTGTGGTAAATTATCTGTTTTATAAACTGATTTTGTAAATCTTACATCCCTGGACACATGTATTGTGATGTTTTATGTGGTGTATATGTAATATTGTATGTTATTTTATTTGTTTACCTGCCCAGGGACAGCAGATGTAAATTAGCTATTAGCTAATTCTGGTGCAATTACTTTTAATTGTGCATTGTCCCTGTAAAAATAAACAATAAAATGAAATGAAACTTATGGTTCCTATAGTGGTGGGTTAGACACTGAATTAGGAGCTGATTTATTCCCTTCAAAAGGCATTCTTAAAGCAGGTACTTGCGTCAATAGTCAAAAGTGTGAAAACATTCCTCCAGAGCAAAAGCCCCTGATTTTGCAAAGGATTATGTTGCTAAATAGGTATATAGTGGATTTTCAACATGTTTTCTGCTAAGTTCAGCATGCTACGCACCACAAAAATGAGCTTAGAGCAGTTTTGGTGGTGTTTCCTTGTCAGACTGCGTAGGTTTGAGTGATTTGATTGAGTGTTATGAGTAACTTGTGGACGTACAGCTGTTGTTTGATCGAGGGGTCTGTTGGCTCTCCTCCTCCATGAACCTTCAGTCTCTCAATCTCCTCTTGGTGAGATTTCCTCAGAGCCTCCATAGCTGCATGAATAAAGATGAAAAAAGTAGTATTTGAAATGAACATACTGAAGTCTCACCCGGTCGTACATCAAAATGACTCAATTTAAGCACTAGATTTTTTTGGGGATGGACGCTACTGTTGAAAGTAGGGATGCACGATATATCGGCCACCGTATCGGTATCGGCCGATATATGTTCATTTTTAATGTTATTGTTATCGGCCCGATAAGAAAATTTGGCTGATATATTAAAGCCAATGTATTATTTCCTTCCGCTGAGACACTTCAGACGCGCACTGTCCGCCATGATGGTTTTGAATTGCTTGAAATAAGATTGGAAGCACTTCAAAAAAGGAAAATGCATTTCAACGTGCATAAGCTACATAAAATCATAATGAGAACATCATTATAATTGTGTGCTTGGGACGTGGATTTTAATGGTGAGACTTTTGGTTTTGTAATCAGGCTCTCAAAAATGATATAAAAATTTGATTTAGATTTATCGGCCAATATATTGATTATCGGCTTTCAAATATAAAGAATTATCGGTTATCGGTATCGGCTAGAAAATGTCATATCAGTGCATCCCTAGTTGAAATTTTGGGTTTTGTCAATGTTTTTGAAAGAAGTCTCTTCTGCTCACCAAGGTTGCATTTATTTGATCAAAAACGCAGTAAGTAATATCGTGAAACATTATTACAATTTAAAATAACTGTTTTTAAGTGAATATAAGTTAAAACATAATTTATTCCTGTGATCAAAGCTGAATTTTCAGCATCAATACTCCAGTCTTCAGTGTCACATGATCCTTCAGAAATCACTCTAATATGATGATTTGATGCTCAAGAAACATTTACTATTATTATAATTATGTCACCCATATGTGACCCAGTGGTGTTCTGTGGCCCATACTGACCTTGAACAGTATTTTTGGCTTCCTCTTGCAGCAGTCTCTGTTTGTCTCTCTCCATCTCTCTGCGTTCTCTCTCGTGCTCGTTGTGTATCTCGGTCATTCTCTCTCTGTGCTCTCTCTCCATCTGCTCCAGTCTCAGAGCGCAGGGCGCGTCAGGAGCGCAGAGACCCCCGACACCGGCCGGCACACGGACCTCGCGAAGAGCCTCGATCTGCTGCCTCAGAGACACCACCTGACCGATGCAATGCGTCCAGATCACACACACATGAAGATGATGCTTACTAAACGTTGCAGGACTAACAAGGGAAAGGGTACTAAACAATTGTACTTAAGTAAAAGTATTGCTACTTCAAAAAATAATTGACTTGAGTACATGTAGAAGTACTGGAAAATGAATTACACCTCAACCATGATTTAAGAATGTGTTTTACATCTTTACTTAGCGAGAAAATGTATACTTCTGTTGTGGTCCACTCCACATGTCCCTTCTGTTTATATGTGGATGAATCAAATTGCTATTTTCCCTCCTTTAGAAAAACGAACTTGTGACTTACGCCGGAGGTCTAATGATTTCTGGCGTATTTGGGCCCTCTCTGTTTTCTCTTTCGAGAGAATGTATGTTGAATGTCTTTATTTCTTGACTCTTGTTTTTTTTTGCTATTACCCTTCACCCGATCCTTGAACTACCAGTTGATGGATGATTGTATATACCGCCATGAAACACCTGTACCATGGTTTTGATATTGTAAAACTATAAAAAAAACAATTCTTTAAAAAAATATATAAAAAAATGAAATACTGGAAAATAATATAACTCATGTAAGAGTAAATAAGTAGTTTGTAATGTAGTAACTTGAGTAGTTTTTCAGCAAAGTACTTCAGTATAATTTTCTATTTTTTATCCAAAATGAGGCGATGTTAGCAATATGGAGCGCTAAATGCGCATGTAATTTCTGTTTCATTCCTACTGGAGGCCAGAGGCCTAGCGAAGTTGAATACATCATTTTTTATTCACCTCAAGTAAAAGTAAAAGTACCACAATTTAATTATACAATTATATAAGAAATTTAAAAATCTACTCAAGTACTGTATCGAGTGTATTTGTAATTAGTTATGGTTACACTTTATTTTAAGGTATCTGTGTTACAGTGTAATTCTATATTTAAGTACTGAGTAATAATAATTAACTGCATGTACTTACTATAGGGTTAGGGTAGGATTAGGTTTTGGTTGAGGGTTAATTGCATGTAATTATGCATAATTTACTGTTATTACTATGGTAAGTATATGTAACATATGTAACAACGACACTGTAAAATAAAGTGTAACCTTAAGTTACTTTCCACCTCTGCAAGGACGTTGCCTAAATCCCATTACTACATCAACCATGATACAAAAACACACCTCTCGCTGAAGCACCTCATTTGTCGCTTGTGGATTCTGGGAACCAACAGGTGACTTGTTCAATCCGATTGGAAGCTGCTCAAAGTCGGCCCACTTTCTCTCGATGTCCGGCACCGTCTGAGTTTTGGGAACCTGAGGCTTAGTCGGCATCACCGGAGTGGCACCTTTCTTCAACTCCACCTTTTCCCAGGGGTCCTCGCCCTCCCTGTCGGATATTCCCTCCTGGAACCACTTGGTTCGGTCCTCCAGACGTCTTTCTTGATCTCGGTCACGGCCCTCGCCCGCCTCCCTTCGATTGGTCAAAGGTGAGGACGTCATGTCGCTGTGATCTTGACATGGACTGGCGACATCTGACCCTGGGTCATGGGGTGCGGGAGAGGTTCGGGATGGTGCATTCTGGGAACTGGAGTTCTCTCTGTCGCTGATGTCACTGTTGTCTGGGTGTCTGAGAACAGAAAGAGAAATCAACTCCCTGATTACAAGGAAACAAAAACTCGAGTCAAACCTCAAACCGGCTCCACTTGGACATCAATAGGTTTTAAATTTCAGTTTTAAAAAGTCCAAAGCAAAATCTTTTAGATTACCTTAAAGTCCCCCTGTGGTGAAAATCCAGCTTTTAATGTTGTTTATATGTCTATGTGGTGTATGTTAATGTGCTTTAAGACAAACCATGTGCAAATTCATAAGTCGACAGCATTGCTGAGTATTTTCTACTTAAAACTGCAGTGAACCAAAGACAGTCTCAAAAACACGGTTTGAAATCGCTGGTGTTTCTGACGTCACACACTACCTTGTAACCAATCAGATCAACGTGTGATCGTCAACGAGTGGATCTCTGAGCTGAGTGAGTGAGTGGAGGCGGGGTCATTTGCATATTATGCATTTACTAAATAAGGCAAGGGTGTAGAGTTCCATTCAAGTTATTTTAAGGCATGGCGTTTTTTTTTTTTTCAAAGAAAAAACGTTTAAATTTGTAAATTTAGTGATCAAAGATGAGTTTTAAGGGATAATATTATTGACTTCAGGGGGACTTTTAATATAGCAATGTTTTATTATGGATATTTGATATGTTTTGAATATCCAAATAAATTCTCTATGGGTGAATATCACAAAAACATGAACCTGAAATCAAATGAAAAAAACAAAACCAGAAATTGTATCTAAGTCTAATATTTTGTTGTATCATTATATATTTTTTTTTATAGAGATTAAGAAATATTAAGCCAAATTTTACATTCTGACATTATTTTCATGACAATTAACCATAATTTCCCCACCCCTCCCCAAAATCTCATTGCAGTCTCAATCCAGCTATTTTACTTTTAAGACTCATTAGATGCTCTGTCAATGACTTCTTTTATTTAGATTTGCTTTGCATATTTTAAGGACATCGTAGCAAATACCATTGTGTAAAATGCTTAATTTTCATGAAAATTACACCCCTAAAAATAGTATTTATTGAAAAAATGTATCTCTAATTGATTCTCTGCATTTTTATGCCCCTCAGTTTGATCATACTGTATGCTTTCAGCTGAATCCCTGAAGGAGATTCTCCTCCTCAGCGTGTCGATCCAGTTCCTCCTGATCCTGGAGGTCATCGCTGACAGCGTCACCAGTCCATCGCGCATCTGCAGACCAATCAGAGAGATTCGGGACACTTTAGGCATATTCTTGAGTTTTGGCCTCTAAAAACGTTTGTGGCAAGTTCTCACATGCAGCTGAAGCCCATAGTTTTTGTCGGCATCATATTCCTCCACTTGCAGACAGTGACGTAAATAAATCTCACCATCTGCCTCATCTCTCTAACAAAGTGAAAAACAAACTTATTATTAATTATCTGCCATGCCTATTCAGATAATCTGAGAATACTATAATAAATATAGTACTCTCAGTTCCATTTACACATTTTACCATGTTCATGTTTATTTCCTCAAGCGCTATCTGTACAGTCTTTAGTTAATAATCACTGACGGTCGCTCACCTCTTCAGCTTCAGAGTCTCTATAGTATCTCAGTTCTGAATCAGTGATCACAAACCAGTGCTTCCTCCACTGCAGTTAAACAGAAGTATGTCAAACATCGATATGCATTAACACAATCAAAGCAAAATCTCTCTGAACCTTAGGGAAGGTAAATATGAGAGAACGTATATCTTAGGTTCTGTAAATGAGCACCATTTCTCATTTTCTTCACTATGTTTAATCGCCTTTAAAAAGCCCAAACTATTTTTTTTAAAGCACAAATATCCCACATTGTCTCTTAAATAATACAAGTTCATAAAAATGCCATAAAACAATAAAAAATTAGGGGGAAATTGGTGAGTGTTAAAATAGGAAGTCACGTAGACAGATCGGTCATGCAACATCATTCAAAGGATCAAGTTCAAAGAAAGCCCTGTATCCTTACCTCTTCATCTTCATCCAGCAAATACATCCATCCCTTTTTACAGTTCAGAAGGTCAAGCTTATAGAAAACAGAACCAGTTGCGTTAAAACAAGTGCATGCATAAGCAATTCGATGTGTATAATCAACTCAACGTCTACAGTTACAGTATGAATGTTTCAGAGCAACAGCGTGACATTCCAGAACACAGCAATCCTGAGCACGAGACATTCCAGTCGCGCGCGCGAGGAGGGACGAGCGCGTCAATTAATCATTCACAAGTATTTCAACAATTACATACATTTTTAAAGACTTACCGACATGGGTATCCGGTTGTTGGCATGAAATAGGGAAGAAACTGGTTTAGTTGCTCAATTCTAGCTAGTACGTTGTGTCGTCAAACTGCGTATTTGCACTTGTGAATTAAATAAATACAAATTCACGCTAATTTAAATAGTGTCCGCACGTAATTAAATAACCATAAATACAAACACGTTAAATTATCCCTGTGTGACTAGACAAGACAAGCATCTCTAACAGCTGGTCATGTGACCTCAAGCTTCCGCGAACTAAGCAGCAGCTCGCGGTTTGACACATTACCACTAAACTGTACACTACAGCTTCTCTCAGTGTAATTTAAGCTTCAAATCCTCTCATAACTTCACTAAAACGTCTGTATCTAGCGCTAAATATAATGTTATTTCTGTCTAGTAGCTCAAAAGTGCGTTTTCGTCCGTCCTGCGAGCATAAACACCTGCTTCTGGACTAGAAACTGAATACCTCAGTGTTGGTAAACGAGTGGCGGTGACTGTGTGTGACTTTACCTGCATCTGAGGAGGCTGTTGTGGACCTTTGTGTCCTCCGTTTACCATCCTTATGTTCTCTGCTTTTTTACTGGACCTCTGAGAACATATTCAGAGAGATACTGACTTAATAAGACTTAAAAATTAATAAGCTATAACGTTATTTATTTATTTTCTCAAGGAATCATTGTTGTGGGTGGTTGTTTGCAGGGCATGTGTTTGTGACTTTGTGTGGGTGTTCTTGGTGTTTTTTAGTGTGTTGCTATGCAGTTATTAGGTTCTGGGTGGTTGCTCGGTTTCCAGCAAGCAATTTTGTGTTTAAAAGACGTCTAATAGCCGTCCAAACACACAGTCCAGACGTCTAGGCTAAAACAAGGCAAAATTTGGGCTGTCAGTGAACATTTTATAGATGTCTAAACCATAGCCCAAGAATAGACTAGTCTTCAATTAGATAACAAAGAAATGAAATGAGTGAAGAAATGAAACCAAACACCTTGTAATCACTGTTTACTTTGCTTACATGATTTCGCAAGTTATTTTGGCAAAAAAAAACGACATGTAACCAAATTCAAGGTTATTTTGGCTTGAAGTGGGTCACTCATAGCTGGACTATATCGGGTCTATGGTTAACCTAGATGGTGAAATGACAGCTATTGCTTGCTGGGTTGTTACATACTGACCCACACCAAAATCTCCACTCTCAAATATGTCTCAGATGTCAGTGTAAGTCTATTGGGATTTCTTAAGTATGATGCTGCAGATTCAGCAGAGTAGACAGTGAATGAAACCAATGAGAAAAGGAAGTGTGTGAAGCTTTGTGAAGCTTTGTGAACTCCAGCACCTGTGAATGGCCTGATGTAGTGCTGTTGGCCTTTGATGATGACCCTCCTATTTCTTTGTCTGGACGTCTCCGCTCTTTCTCTCTGCGGTCTCTTCCTCTTTCTCTTTCTCGTCCTCTGCCTCGCTCTTCTGAAACCTCATGCTCATCATCACCATATCTCCTATCCCCATAGCTTTAGCCACAGAAAGAAGAAGCAAATTTTACTGACAGGGTTTCCACTCTCTCTCTCTCTCTCTCATGTTCATGTTTTATTAAATGTTTTATTTGGGCAAGCTAAAATGGCAATTTGTTTTTCACGTAAAGGAAAATTGAATGATGGTGGATTAACTGATGCATTTGCAGTGTTAAAGCGGTTAATAAAATCCCCTATCAATATAGTGTTTAGCTATTACAAGTTGGTTAATGACTTGGATGTTTTCGGATGTAAATTGGGGCATAAACAAACGTATTTGCGATGTTGACCCTGATGGGTGTCTTCAAATTCATGAATGAGTGAAGTTTGATTGTAAAGTTTGTATTTTTTATTTTTTTTTAAACAAGTGTTGTGTTTCTAAAATGCTACTTCGCGTCTTGAGACTCTGTTTTTAAATCCATTGCGCTCTCTCTCTCTCACTTTGTCTCTCTCTCTCTCTCACTCTGTCTCTCTCACTCTGTCTCTTACTCACTCGCTCATGCCCCTTTGCCACTGAAATAGTGCTGGTGCTCTAGAACCAGACAGTCTGTATGAAAGATGATGTATAGGGCGATATTAGGCATGATCTGCTCAGGCTTCGGCACCGGCACCATGTCAGCGGTAAAGCGGTATCGCTCTCCCTCTCTCTTTAAACCTCTGACCTGTGTTGGTTGTCTCTGCGTGGGCTCCTGCTCTGCGGTCTCCTCCTCACTACTATTGCTTCTTCTTCCTCAGGGTACAGCTTCGATCGGGGAATATCTGCTATGATCACATAGTCCTCAATGGTCATCTCTGGCACTGCTGGTTGGCTGGAAGACCTGGTGTTTTCGGAGAGAATTAGCGCCTCCAAGCCCCGCCTGATGTTGCTTCTGCTCCGATCAGTGACCGGCTTTTCCGTCTCTGCAATTAAGGCTTGGGATTTGGGCAAATCAGGGGTAGGAACTGGATTCCGACTCCGCCTTGATTGGGAGATATTTGGTGTTGATGCTGGTGAAGTTGGGCTTAGAGGAGAGTGGGTGGAGCTTAGAGGAGAGTGGGTGGGGCTTGGACGTGAGTGGGTGGGGCTTCGACGAGAGTGGGTGGGGCTTAGTGATTGACGCGAATCAGATCTGGACTGTTTTTCTGAGGTGTACACGCCATTCCTGCGATTTTTATTTTTTGAATTGCTTTTTAAAGTACCATGTTCATCATAATCTCGATAAGGTGTTGAAGTGCCAGCACTGTTAAAACCACTATTTCTGCTGTTGCGACTATTATAACCACCACCATTTCGACTTCGAGTTACTTCACGATTGCCTCCAGTTGGAGAGAAATCCCTGCTGTTGTAGCCAGTATTGCGACCACCACCACTCTTTCGACTGCTGCGACCGCTGTGGTTGCGTTCGTTAAAATCGCCGTCGATTTCCATATCACAATGTAAACTTTTTGACCAGCTGTTCCTTTCTTCGGAGGCGTCTGACTCTGCCGAACTCGCGATTGACTTGAGATTCTTATACAGCTTTTCAGAATCCAAGCTGTGCCCGTAAGAACTCTGGGAGGGGCTTCTTTTGTGGGCGGGGCTAAAGGAGTCTGCATATTTATTCGTACCTGAGTTTCGCGAGGGGGTCGTGGTGCGCGTGACTATCGAATCTCGTCTTCGTGACGGAGTGCATTTCCCAGAAGCCTGCTGTGAGGATGTGCGATGGCCGTGCGTTGTTGAACCTTGGCGACGGGACGAACTTCGCGATTCCCCCCGCCTTTGTGGTGAGACGTTCGTAGATCTCGGGCTGCAGGAACGAGGACTTGCGCGGGATTGGCTGTCTCCACGTCTGAAATTTGAATAGGACATGTGTCGCTGGGGGGAGAGGCCGCTCATTGCCTCATCGCTGAAATTGTCAGTGCGCCTCCTATAGGACGGGAGGCCCAGGTCACGGTTTCGGAAAGGGATGGCGGCTTTACGTTCTGGACTGTGATTGGCCGGAAGAGGGTGGCCTCTCTCGTAGTGACGCAAGGGAGACGGAGGACTGCCATCTTCTTGTTCCCGGTCTCGTGAGAGGAAGCGATTGGCTCTCTTAAAAATGGCACGTCCACCACTTTGTTCTGTTTCTGTTCTAGTCTCTGTTTGAGGAAGACAAGGCATTGACACATACATAATTAACGTATTATAAATCCATGTATGATCATTTTTATTATTATTTTAGGGGTGTACCGTTACACAAACATGACGGTCCGGTACGTACCTCGGTATTGAAGTCACGGTTCGGTACAGGATGGGGGAGAAAACTATTGCTTCTTTTTTCTGTTTTATTTTTATTTTTATTAAACTGTTTTTTTGGGGGGGTTTTTTTTACAAAGTGTGTATATGTGTTTAAATAAATTCTTTTGAAATTAAAATTTTTTTAAGGATAAAATAGTTAATAAATAATAATAATAAAATAGTTATTTAGTTAATGCTGTAAACTATACGGGGAGCCCTTAATTACAAGGTTACAAGTAACAACAGAGCCCAAATTATTAAAATCAGTTGCTATTTATTTTTAGATATAATAATCAACACTCAAATAAATAAATAAAACATGTACTGTAAATTGCACATAAGGTAGGTTTTGCATTAACTTCTAAATCTAATTATAAAAATTTCTACTCCAATTCATTTTTGAAATATAATCATTTACACAGTGGCTGTCATTACTTGTTTTCATGACAAATTTATTTAAACATACATTAAATAACCAAGACTATTAATTATCTATTATCTAATAATCAAGACTATTAAAACCATCAGGTTAAGTAAACCTAATGAATAGGCTAATATAGTGCATATATGAAATGCTTCTCTCTAGAGTTAATATCTCTAGTGAACTAACCTGCTGTCGACACTAAATGCGGTAAACTGAGGTAAACGTAATGCTACGTGAGATATTATTCTCAAGCTGTTTTGATATCTTTCTGCAGTTGAAACACTTGTTGAGAGATGCAAAAATATCAATAGATGGTTGTTGTTTTCTTCTTCGCTTTTTTTACTGATAGCAAACAGCGTTGCATTGCCGTACGCCCCCTTCTGGATTGGAGTGTGGATCGCCTGTTACTGAATGTGTTCGTCGTGCGACTGCATGAACCAAACCGTGACGTCCACACCGTACGAATATATCTATCTACATGTACCGTTACACTCTTATTATTTGTTGATTGTTGCATATACAAGACAAAATATTCTGTAATAATAATAATAATAATAATTAATAATAATTCATTACATTTATATAGCGCTTTTCTAGGCACTCAAAGCGCTTTACATGGAAGGGGGAATCTCCTCAACCACCACCAATGTGCAGCATCCACTTGGATGATGCGACGGCAGCCATATTGCGCCAGAACGCTCACCACACACCAGCTTACTGGTGGAGAGGAGACAGAGTGATGAAGCCAATCAGTGTATATATATATATGGGGATGATTAGGAGGCCATGATGGACAGAGGCCACTGGGCAAATTTGGCCAGGATGCCGGGGTTACACCCCTACTCTTTCGAAAGACATCCTGGGATTTTTTGAGACCACAGAGAGTCAGGACCTCGGTTTAACGTCTCATCCGAAGGACGGTGCTCTTTGACAGTATAGTGTCCCCGTCACTACACTGGGGCGTTAGGACCCACACAGACCACAGGGTGAGCACCCCCTGCTGGCCTCACTAACACCTCTTCCAGCAGCAACCTGGTTTTCTCAGAAGGTCTCCCATCCAGGTACTAACCAGGCTCAGCCCTGCTTAGCTTCAGTGGGCAACCAGTCTTGGGCTACAGGGTGATATGGCTGCTGGCTAATACTGCTGAAGTCCCGTTCACACTAAGAACGAAAACTATTTTAGACTCAATATCGTTCTGTTTATTATAAGCAATATTATTTTCTGCCGCTTTAATTACTCAAGCTCTTTAAAGTTGGGTGGATTCTGTTTCGCTTTTATTTATCATTCATCAACTGGAAAAATGTTGTTCTGAAAGTGATTCCAACAATATCGTTCCTCTGTGTCGTTATCGTTATAGTTGTGGTGTGCTATGATTTTTAAAACGACATCTTTATTGTAAATGGCTGCGTCTTCAGCAATAAAATGTTGTTAAGTTACTATTTTGTAATATTTCTGCTTAGTAATTACTGTAATTGACTATTGTTTATGTCTTAATACTGCAAGAATCATTTGAATTTAAACAAAAGGCATACCACATTGCAATTTAACGTAACTAGCACAGCAATTAATACAATCTAATGTCCCACTAAATAAACTATACGTTTATTAATAAGGCATTTGCATAACGACTGTTACTTGATGTGTTTTGGTTTTGTCTGTTGATCACTCTACAGATCCGAGGACGTGAAAAGCTACGAGTAGAACGTCAAGGGTTGTCCTCGTGTAATTACGGTAATCATGATACGGCGTAAATCTCACCTGTGTGTTGGCTGACACTTTCTCTTCTGCTCATGCTGACGCTTCCTCTCCTGCTCTGCGTTTCTATCACTGAGCGACTTTCTGAGCGCTGGAGAGCCGGTTCCAGTCGAGTCATGCTTTAGGTCTGACTCGGAGAACTTCAGTTCTGTAACAATGATCGCTCCTTCAGAGGTCACACTTTATTTTAAAGCTGTTAAATAAAGAAAAGAAATTAAAGAGAGATCAAACAAGAGAAGGAGAAAAATTATGCAAATGCATCTCATCCAAATCTAATGGTCCTTACAAGGTATCAAACGCCTTTAAAAGCTACTTTAATGTCATAATTAAACTAAGGCTTAATCCTGGCTTAATCTAAACCCTGTCTGTGAAACCGGCCTAAACTTAAAATTTTAAGGCAGAACGTTGAAACATTTTTTTTTTTTTTCAGTGAACAAGAAAAAATATCTGCCAATGTGATGAGAAAAATAAACTTAATTCAAAGAGATAAGTTTATTTTTCTTATCCCATTAAACATAAACTCACTTACTTTTTATGCATTTTTCAAAACACGACACATGATATTTTTTTCCACTCATGCTAATATCTTCATTTAGGATTGTTTAAAATATTTGTACTGGAAAACGAGAAAAGTAAAGTTCAAATTCTAAGAAAGAAAACGTTTTTAGCAGTGCACATGGTAATTGCTCGGTTTTGTTTCATATTATCTTTGGAATTATGTAGCATATTTATATAGTGCTATTAATGGTAGCTAAACAATTTGGATTCAATTTTGACACTTTGACTAAATTACTGAACTTGTGGATGTCATAAAAATGTACCCTTTACTGCCTGTTCCTGGTTTTCAGTGTAGTTTATTAGTAGTAGATTAAAGCAGATGGTACATCACTCTCTAATGGGTCTTTGTCTTCATCCATTATCTGAATTAGACACGGTCAAGTAACATATTGACGTATTTCAAATAGTGCTCAGCTCCACCTGCAGCTCGAGGAGAATGATGCTGATCTTAAGAAACAGATGTGTGCCAGGTCACGTGAATGTCGTTCTTCAATGTTTTCTTGATTCGAGGAAAGCTTGTAAACCGTTTAAGCCAGAGATGCCTGAACCAGTTGGCCACTGATGACCTTTGATTTGCCCTGCCATGCCATATCGACAGAGCGGGGGAAATAACGTGCCATTTAAGCATATCATAATTTTTTAGTAATTTATGTTTTATTTTTTTTTAACTTATTTTCTTATTGAAATTAAAAATTAAAATTAAAAATTTCTGAATGTAAATTTGAAAATAAAATTGTTGCATATAATGCAACATTAACCTTCGGTCCACAGCAGTATGTTTTACTATCATTGACATACTATTATAGTTATAGTTTTTTAAAGTTTTTTTTAGTTATAGTTTTAGTAATTTCATTGTGTGTTTTTGTAATTTTATTAGTTTATTTTTTATTTTTTATATGTATTCATTTTTAGTTAAGGTCAAGGTAAATAAAAATGAGATATTTCTTTGGCAACTAATCTTTATTTAATTTCAGTTGTTTATTTCATTTTATGTATCAATTATTTGTATGGTTTTAATTTTAACTAACTACAATCCTGCTTTGTAGTAAAAAGTTTGGGCATCTCCTGGTTTAAGCGAAACCTGATTAAAAAAATATAAGATTTTTGCTTTTCTGTTTTGCATCTAAATATACACTACCGTTCAAAAGTTTGGGGTCGGTACGATTTTAAATACTTTTAAAAGAATTATCTTCTGCTAACCATGGCTGCGCTTATTTGATTAAAAATACAACAAAAATCAGTTATAGTATTAAATATTATTCCAGTGTAAATCAGCTGTTTTCTGTGTGAATATATAGTAAAGTGTAATTTATTCCTGTGATCAAAGCTGAATTTTCAGCATCACCAGTGTCAGTGTCTTCAGTGTCAAATGATCCTTCACAAATCAGTATAATATGAGGATTTGATGCGCAAGAAACATTTATTATTATTATCAATGTTGAAACAGTTGTTGGTCTGTCAGTTGTACAGTTTTTTTTTTTTTTTTTTAGGATTCTTTGATGAATGGGAAGTTCAAAAGAACAGCATTTGTTTGAAATAGAATCTTTTGTAACATTATAAATGTCTTTCCTGTCCTTGATAAATAAAAGTATTGATTTCTTTCCTCCAAAAAATCAAAATAAAATTCTCACTGACCCCAAACTTTTGAACGGTAGTGTATATATATATATATTTTTTTTATTATTGTGCACAAGGTTTGATGTCAGGAGAAAACTTTATTGCATTGACCCTTTACTGATTTGCATGTAAACCATAAAATGCATTTATAAGGATCTGATTTTCCTGATTTTGTTGTAGATCACAGTGGTGACCCTTCAAAACGTCAAAACATCAAGTAGCGAAGAACAAATTCACATCACAGCAGCTGCTTGTTCAGGATCACCTTAATCTCCCTGATTGACAGATTGTGACGGAATCCAAGTGTTCTTGAATAATTTACATCGCTAAGGTGAAGGTAGAGACTTTTAACTCCTAAATACAGCGATAAGTGCAATCTTAGCAGGATCTGTACCAGAAACAGGATATTTTAATGTAGTTTGTGGGTTAAACAAGTTCCTCGAGGCTTAAAGGTTAGATGGATGTTATGCCAGAGCTCAAGCAACTAATCAAGTGATGTTAACTATGTAAAATAACTCAATTTAACCCCTACACACATTAAAAAACGCAAATGTAGCTACACTACGGTGTGAGGCGTGAGCTTACAGCACAAACATGCAAAGTTAGCAAGCACTTTTTAGCGTTAGCAGAAAGTAGCCAGCAAAGATAGAATAGCTAAGCATACTGTAAGTCAGTACAGAAGCAAAGTCCACAAATAAAACACAAACCTTCTCAGCGCTCCCAAGACTTCACTAATGCCCTTGCCAGCGTCTTGTATCTCTCCTTCTTCTCCCCATCTCTGTGGCGTTCCTCCTCTCGCTCTTTCCTCATTACTTTAGGACCGGCAGGTGTAACTCAAGCTAGACTCTGCCTCTCCTCATGACTATTTCATCACACCTGGTCTGTCCCTATTGCACCCGAGTCCTCTTCCTTGTTCTCCTGTTCCCAGTTCACATTTTCTTCTCGTCCTCTTATCTGTGTTCTTCAGTTATTTCCAGCTCTGCCCGAACCAGCCTCAGTTTCTTCCTTGGTCAGTTTTCCAACTTCACCTGCTGGTAATGGCGCATTAATAACTAGAGTCAGTCAGTGGACGTGAACCGAGACCTCGCAGCTCAGTTGGACGTGACTGATGACTTTGCGATTTTGAGCACGCTGCTGTTTAGTATTTTAGCGTCCATGTTGTGCCGGAATATAGTGTTACTGTCTGTTCCCTGAGGACTCTACATGATCGGCTCATTAAAATGCAAGGGATCACAGAGCAAACCTCTTATTGCCTTCTTCGTTTTCCATGAAGTCACATTGATGCCAGCTCAAGATCTAGTGCTAATTGAAGTGCAGAACGCTTACCCAGTTTGATCTTGGGTTGTTTGTGCAAAACTATGTTTCTTAAGATTGCTCTATGATTTTAATATGAAAGGCCATGCCCATATTTATTCTTTAGGCACCAAATATTAAATAATTTAAGTTTAATTCGATTTTTACATCTTCTAAAAAATGTAAGTGTTTGCCCATGCGAAACTCGCCACAAGTTGGTTGGTTGTCAGGGCGTTGCTATGACATTGCAACCTGAGTGGTTGCCAGAGTGTTGGTATGAGGCTGCCATTGTGTTGCTATGTGGTTGCTATGGTGTTTTTAGTAGTTGCCAGGGCATTTCCATGTGATTGCTAGGGTGTAGTTGCAAGGTTGCTATGTGATTTCTGGGGTGTTCTGGCCTGGGTGATTTCAAAGGTTTGAGATTGCTAGGGTGTTTTGAGTAGTTGCCAGGGTGTTGCTATGTGATTGCTAGGGTGTTCTGGGTGGTGTCAAAGGTTTAAGAAAGCATTTTATTTATTATTTTTGCGGCATGGTTTTTCACCTATATTTAACAGCGCTTCAACAGAAGTACAAATACAACAGCCGTTTTTTAAATCCTATCCAAATGGTTGAAGAGAAAGGAGTAAACACGGTCACTAGTAGGTTGTGACGGCTGTCAATCAAAATGTGGAGCGGTGATTCGTTCCATGTGTTCCCTGTCAGAAAACAAATGGATAATTCTGTAAATTAACATTTTTATTTAACAGAATTTATCAACTTGTTGCCTGCTGTGCTTGTTTTAATTCACATCCTTTCTAAAAAATTTAAAGTTTTTGGTTTAATATATTCTTGATATATAAGACTGTCAATAAACTAATTTCATGTTGTTTTATATTTTATTTGTTCATTATTTATTTTGTTGGATTTTAGTTGGACTTGGTCAGAACTGTTTCAAAATAGTTGAAATGATGCCTGCTGCCTTTGGGCTCAGTGATTTTGAATTTAAATGACATGTAAAATAAAGTTAAGTTATGTTACATTGTGATGTAATTGTGTTTTCTGGAAGGGACTGAAGAACAAAGTATTTTTATCAGCTGAAATGCAGAATACAAATGTTTAAATAGACATTATATAACAGTTTCAGGTTATGTTTTAGTGTTGGTAACATGTCCCACATTGTCCCACACAAACTTAGTAATCGTCCCACATTTGGTTTGTTTGATGGTGGTCACCCTAGTTGCCAGGGTGTTGCTATGAGATTGCTAGGGTGTTATGAGTAGTTGCCAGGGTGTTGCTATGTGATTGCTGGGGTAATCTGGGTGGTGTCAAAGGTTTGAAATTGCTAATGTGTTTTGAGTAGTTGCCAGGGTGTTGCTATGTGAATGCTGGGGTAATCTGGGTGGTGTCAAAGGTTTGAGATTGCTAGTGTGTTTTGAGTAGTTGCCAGGCTGTTGCTGTGAGATTGCTAGGGTGTTTTGAGTAGTTGTCAGGGTGTTGCTATGTGATTGCTGGGGTGTTTGAGTAGTTGCCAGGGTGTTGCTATGTGATTGCTGGGGTAATCTGGGTGGTGTCAAAGGTTTGAGATTGCTAATGTGTTTTGAGTAGTTGCCAGGGTGTTGCTATGTGATTGCTGGGGTAATCTGGGTGGTGTCAAAGGTTTGAGATTGCTAATGTGTTTTGAGTAGTTGCCAGGCTGTTGCTGTGAGATTGCTAATGTATTTTCAGTAGTTGCCAGGCTGTTGCTGTGAGATTGCTAGGGTGTTTTGAGTAGTTGGCAGGGTGTTGTTATTAGAGCTGGGTTTCAATTCAAATTTCAAGAATCGATTCGATTCCGATTCTCAAGATCTTGAATCGATTATCATTATTCGATTCGATCCGATCCGATCTGATCCGATTTTCGAGATTTAGATATGAGTTTTTTTGTTTTTTCCAGCTGTTACCTGAATTACAGGACTGTAGTTATGCAACATATTGATACTATTAGGCTATTATAGACATTTAACTGCTTGTTTTTAACTTCATGCATGTGTATTGAATGTTAAACAAGTTCATAATGATAACAAACAAGACCGTTTATCGTGGTGATGTGTAGCCTACAGAGGCTTCGCACAGACAGTGAATGAGAGAGATCGGCAGAGCGCGTGCGATTACCTGCGTCTGTCTTTGAAGTCATATGTATTCGTGAAAAAGGTTGCCGTGTCAAAGGAAAGCGAAATATTTGTCATATCATCCTTTTAGCGTTCACGTCACGGGTATTTACCATAAATGCGCGTCAGGAGCAGCGCTGGTCAGCATTCCACAGCGCGAGGAAGCCGCGGGGAAATAAAATCAGCGAGTCACGCATTGAATCAATGCCATATTGGTCTCTAATAAGTGAAGCATCAGCTTCAGCGTAACCCATGCGACACATTGCTGCTCAGCTGAGCCTTGAAAAGTGGAACTCAAAGTTAAAAATAATTAACACCTTGTTTCATTACATCTCTTTTAATGAATCAGCTTTTTTGAACGTGTTCGTTGAATGAACGAATGACTCACTCAAAGCCCGTTGTTGTAACAGTGTGCGCGCTGAGTGAAAGCCTTTCAATGCGCATACAGGGATCTCTCGGCAAGTTAAAGTTCCTATTATTAAATCGATCCTCTGAGTTACGGATCGATCTTTAGAAATTAACATGAAAATCGATTCAGAATTGGTGAATCGATTTTTTCAACACAGCCCTAGTTGTTATGTGATTGCTGGGGTGTTTTGAGTAGTTGCCAGGGTGTTACTATGTGATTGCTGGGGAGTTTTAAGTAGTTGCCAGGGTGTTGCTATGTGATTGCTGTGGTGTTCTGAGTAGTTGCCAGGGTGTTGCTATGTGATTGCTGGAGTATTCTGGGTGGTTTCGAGGGTTTGAGATTGCTGATGTGTTTTGAGGTGTTGCCAGGGCATTGCGATGAGACTGCTAGTGTGTTTTGAATAGTTTTTAGGGCGTTGCTATGTGATTGCTGGGGTGTTCTTTGTGGTCTCGATGGTTTGAGCTTGGTATGGTGTTTTGGGTGGTTGTTAGCAAATGGCTACTGTATTTTCTGTCAAATAAGTCACACCTGACTTTATATTGCACTGGGTCAAAATTGCATTGTTGAGAGAAAAAACAAACTGTACGGTGCATCTGAGTATAAGACACATCTTTTCATTACATTCAGAAATAATGTGAAATGCCAGTAAATAAAACAACACATTTAGAAACATTATAAATGCTATAAACATGTATCTTAGTTTCCCTCACTCCACAAAAAATCTGTCCAGAAATCTCCGATATGCCCACCTGATTTCTAAGTCTCATCTCCTCTGCTGGTTATGGCCACTGCCCTGGATTCGTCCGGCTCCTTGGCTCCGTCCCCAGCGCTAGCTCCATGTGGCTCGGCGTGAGTTTTAGCCCCCTCTTCACCTCGGGCCTCCAGGCCAATGTCTCCACCTCAGCCTGTCGGCTCCGCCCCGGCTCTGCTTTCCCTTGGCTCCACCGTCAGTCCTAGGACTCCTCCAAGCTCCTTATTCGGTCCTCCAGCTCAACCTCTGTCAGTCATCGCTCAGCCTTCACCATGGACTTTCCGGGTCTCCTGCAAAAAATAATTAGTAGTTTTGGTGAGTATAATGCTTTTTTTCCCGTGGTGAATATGATTTTCTTCTTAATTTTTCTTTTAAATTTATAATCGAAACTTAATTTTTTTCAAACATCCATACTATTGTAACGTCTGAAAAGGGACTATTGTAACCATTGAACGACAAGATAAGGGAGGCTCCGTTTCTGAACTTATAATCGGAACGCAAGAACAACTGTACACAAACGCACCAGCCGAACTCTTTCTCTCTACCGACCTTTTCCAAACTCACCGCATTAACCCAATAACTGCCGGTGCAAAATAAAACCAACAATTATAGAGAGTCTTTGCGCTGCTACACTATTAAAAGTTATTAATTCAGGTAGGACAGAAGGCCTAGGTGTGAGATGCACGGCCCGCCACTGAATAATAGTGAGGCCTGTCTTGGTGTAAATAAAATAAAGTTTTTAATTATTAATCTCAGGGTCAATATCTAAATTAAGTGAATTGCTTTTTTTGCAGTGCAGTGTAAATTAGTTTTAAGTTGCGTTCAGATGCGAAATATCAGAGAAGACCAAGAGACGTGAGCTGAAGGGTCTCCATTGTGTCTCTCATCCATGGCCATGTGGGGTCTAGCTGGTGTTTTCTGCCTGCAGGACGCTTTGACTCAGGAGGACAGACAACATCTGTCGTTCTTTGCCCCCTCCCTTCCCTCCATTCATAGGCACACACTGCCTCTCCCAAATGGTGCCCTTTTGTATCGGCTATTGTCCGCCACTACATTGTGTGACTCTGCCTGTTCCCCAGAGCTCCATTGATGAGTGTTGTAAGAGACCTCAGCCAGAACTCCTCTGAACTTCTCCTCCAGCTTAATGTTTAGCCATAAAAGCTCAACAAAAGATGTTTTGTTCTCTATAGCTACTTCAATGTTAGGATACAAAATATCTTGCAACGTTATTTCTTAATAGAAAGCACAAACTTCTTTAAGAGAAAGGCATTAAAAACAACTTTTTTTGGTTTTGGTTGTTTTAGTGATGCATGTTTGAAATCAAGAAAGGCTTTCCCGCCAAAACACCTGCCAAATAGCTTCATCCATTTAGGAAATCTGCCAACTAGTTCAGGGTTTTTTTTCCCCCTCAGCTCTTCCCAAAGCTTTAAATTTCTCTCTCTAGTCTGGTTGGAAAACTTGTAAACATCCTGCAGCTATTTGACGGCTTTTCTCAAAGGCCCATTTCTTGAGCGATGCACCCGCGGCAGGCAGAATGTGGGGTAAAGCGATGAATAGCCCAGTATGGGGTGACCAAGAGGCCAGAGCAGATGTTAATGATTAGCTTCGTTCTCATCCCTATAAAGAACCCGCATCCCAATCTATTCCGTATTTTCTAAGGAACCATTTCTAACCCTTACAGAGTGGCACACATAAAAGTCACAAATCCAACACCCAGAAAAGACTTAATAAAAAACGTGAATCACCACAAAAGAAGCTTAAATAAAAAGAGGCTCCAATTTAGCAGCCTCTAAAAGTTTTTCATTTTGTTTTTGGTGTTATGTTCATGTGATTTATAAGTTTGTCTTTACTTTAGACTGAAAATGCTGTAACGATTGTGTCGGTATTCAAATATGAATGTAAAGATGCTGAGCGTTAACATTTAAGACCAGTGTATGTGGTGCAGCTGTCAATAAAACAATAACATATATTCAATAGTTCATAATCTTTATTTGGAAAAATAATTTAAGCTAAACCTTCATTCAGAGAAAGGAAATCAAACAAAAACCTGTTAATGAAAACAATAGCATTAATAACATTTTTTTACAATCCTTCTTTAAATATCTTTTTCTCAAAACATCCCAGCAACCCGAAGTGCCTTTGCAAGTAACAGGAGCAACTTAGGAAAAACGCAAACTTAAATAATCTTAAAAACATTACAAATATTTAGAAATACAACTTAAATAAAAATAAATTAACTTAAATCATACAACTCTTGTTATAAAAAAGAAAGCAAAAATACATACAAACAAGGATATTATTCATCATCAACAAAAACTTATTTTCTTACGTCGAAAAACAAATTACGCACATTTTCTAAACCATAATGCAAAAAAAGCGGAGGCTTGGAAGACTTTGAGATTTTCTTTTTGAGCACTTATTTTTCCCATTTACACAGTGATCAAGTAATAAACATAGTTTCCACTGGTCATGTGACAGGATATGACATCATGTGACATTTTAACCCAGTGCAAGACAGGCCAGTATGGTCTGGTAACATCCACCGTTTTGATGTAGTCCCTTGTACACTGACTTGTGGGGCCAGCAAATGTTGCCAAAATATTGCTAAAATGTTGTCACAACTTTGCCACGGTGTCGCTGAGACAGTCAACGGCAAGAAAATTTGTGACACATTTATTTTAAACTACTTCCTTAACATCCTTAATGTTTGGTGCAGTCTCTGGGCACAGTAAAAGCCTGTGGGAATTATTGGCGAAAAACCAGCAAATGTTGCCAAAATATTGTTAAAACGTTGCCACAATGCTGACAAAGTATTGGACATCACATGGCAAAACACTGCGATACTTTACTTTCCTTGTATCTTTCTGTTACGTTTTTTTTCCTAATGCCATTTTCGTGTGTGATGAACCCACGTTTAAAAAAAAAAACTTTAAAAATGGACACACATTGTCCAACACCTTTAAAATGGCTTTACAGGTAAATTTTACAACTACATTTGAAATTTCAATGACACTCCTGCCATCATTATCATTTCCACAAGTTTCCAAGCCTACAGGCCACCACTGCCTGTGCTTCTTTCAGTACAGAGAACCAGCTCATCCTGAATATCAGTTAATCAGTCTTAGTTTCTCAGCAGCAGTAGTCACGAGGTGGGACGTTTCCACCTAAGGTTTCGAGCAGCAGCATTTTCTTAGGGAGTTCAAAATGTCTCCCATAGGACACAATGAGCATCGGCTTCCTGCAGGCCCATTACACCTGAGATTGGGAAAAGGACGAGACAATGAAAAGTCTGTTAGTTCTCAGATTCAAGGTAAGGATGCCGAATGGATGTACGTTCTTTGCATGATGTAGTGAAGTCAACTAGTATATGTGACACTCACCTCAGTTGCAATTACACATTCATCTTTTTCCTCCGACATCACCATGACGGATTTGTATTTGGTGTCGACACAAGCCGACGTGGATGCCGATGCACATGCCGACGCACATGCTGACTCGGAATACAGCGAATCGGAATAGTTTGATTCTGAATACTTTGATTCTGAGTACTTTGATTCAGAATACTTTGATTCAGAATACCTCGACTCTGAATATTTTGACTTTTCTGATGCATCACTGTAAAGAAAAGAGAGGGAATAGTGTGTTAGCAATGCATTCATTTGAGAGCACGTTGAGTTGATAGTTACAAGAAGAAATCTTAATACAAGAATAACACCAGTTTTACCTTTTCAGGCGTTTCCTGCGCTTCTCCTCAAACTCGGAAGAGTCCTGCAGAGATTGGCACTTTACGTCCTCGCAGCTATCGGACAACTCCTTCGCCGTCATTTCCTTCCCAGCGTGCTCCAGTTTCACCTCGTGCTTCGCCTCGTATTTTACTTCATGCACCAGGTTGTAGTCTGCAGGTGGATGTCTTGTCTTATAGCTCCTCTTCTCTGTCGTCATGCTCAGGTCGTCGTGATCGCTGTGAAAATCGATCTTCTTGTTGATGTTCTTGACAGGTGCTACCCCGACGACACTTACAGCCAGATCTTTGTCACGATGACAGTTGTTTGTAAGGTTGTTGATCGTTTCGTTTTCCCCGTTGGCGACCTCCTCCTCCCTATCCCGGCGGCGCTGCTGGACCTTTGAGCGAACGCAAACCACCACCACGGCACATGCGACCACCAACAACAGCACAAGCAGGACTCCTGATCCCACAGCAGTCCAGGGAACGTCACTGGCTATTTGGGAGGCTCTATCCGGAAGCAAGAACTGGCAATTGCGTCCTCCATATCCCGAAACGCAAGCACACACGTATCGGTTGTTTCTCTCGTGGCAGGTGGCGCCGTTATGGCAGGGGTTGTGTTGGCAGCGGCTCACAGGTGAACTGCAGTTTCGCCCGGTGTAACCAGGTGGGCATGTGCAGATGTAACCACTGGCGCTTTCCTGACATGTCCCGCCATTTTGGCAAGGGTACAGCGAGCACTCGTCCCCGGCGCGATCGCAGTTCATACCCGTGAAGCCTTCTGGACACTGGCACAGGTACGAGTTCACCAGGTCAACGCACCGTGCACCTGTGGATCAAAGTGGGGAGAGAATGAGATTCTGGACTGGTTTCAACACAAAGATCAATGAAGTTCAAATACAAAAGTGCAACATACCGTTCGAGCATGGACTGGAGGAGCAATGGTCGATCTTCTTCTCGCAGTTGAACCCTGCGTATCCAGTGGGACACTGGCAGAAATAACCACCGTCTGGGTTGTCGGCGCAGCGTCCGCCGTTAAAGCACGGCCCATCCGCACACGTCATGGCGCTAAGCTCGCAGTTGTTGCCATAAAAGCCCGGTGGACAGGTACAGCTGTAGGTGTTCTCCATGTCCTGTGAAAGCAAAAGGTATGGGATGCTCAGCAAACAGAACGAGTGTTTTATTGCAAACACATGGGTTTATATGTGGTTGTAAAGTCTTAGGGCAGGGATGGGCAACTTCGGTCCTGGAGGGCCACTGTCCTACAGAGTTTAGCTCCAACCCTGAAAAAAATCACCTGCCTGTAACTTTCTAGTGATCCTGAAGACCTTGATTAGCTTGTTCAGGTGTGTTTGATTAGGGTTGAAGCTAAACTCTGTAGGACAGTGGCCCTCCAGGACCGAAGTTGCCCATCCCTGTCTTAGGGTGTATGTATTCACACCAGGAAAGTCCGCTAGTTCACTTGCTTTGGTCTGGACCTTGTTTGTTTGATGTGGTTCTTTTTTTTTACACTTTTTGAAAGTGAACCAAAATTTGTAAACAAAACCACACGTGTGCTAAGGTCATCCATTCATTGGACAGAAATTCAAACCATACCAGAGTTCGTTTGTAACCGGACCGAGACCACCTCTTCAGCTGGGTCTCGGTACGGTTGCTTGACCCGTGTTCATTTTCGTATGTTTGCTGTATTCACACCTGCCCACCAAGGGGGGAAACGAACTTGAGTTTGATTCGATCGAACCAAACAAGACAGGTGTGAATACACCCTAATTTATATAAAACATGTACACTTACAATGCAGCTTCCTCCGTTGCGGCAGGGGTTCCCTGTGCATTCGTTGACCTCAATCTCACAGCTGGCTCCAGTGAATCCTGGGCGACAGGAACAGGTGTAGCTGCCCTGACCGGTGTTACTACAAGTGGCTCCATTCAGGCAGGGCTTATGATGTGTGCAGTAGTTCAGATCTGTAACAGAGGCGGACATATGTTGAGCACATGTGGATTAAGCAGCGACACATGGTTGAACCGCAGCTGGACAGCTGTTGCTCGCTCTTTCTTTTGTAGTCTTGTGCACTTGGGAACTCATATTTCTCTTTCAGCCAGCCTCTCTACCAAACATCCTTCTGTCATTTAGTCTTCCAAGGCCATTATAAATGCTTTTCTTTGATCTTTTGTGTGTCTTACCTTGGTTGCAGAAGAGGCCTCCCCAGCCTTCCTGGCAGTTGCATTGCCATGGTTGTTGGCAGGTCCCATGAAGGCATCCTGGGTAACGTATGCACTCATCACAGTAGCGTCCTTTAAAGCCCACTCTGCACCTGATGCACAATATAAACAAATGATCCAGTTAGAAAATCAGTCCTGAATGTGATTTCAACAGCTAATGATGTAATCATTGTGATGAACGTACTTGCACTCTCCAGGTTTCTCGCAGAAGCCGTGCTCCTCATCACATCCTGGGAGGCAAATTGCTGTAAGGAGGATAAAACACCTGCATTAGGATCAAGGATCCACAACTTTTACATTTTCCCATAAAATTTTCGTGTCAAATGAGGGGGCCACGTAAACCTATTAGCGTTCTCTCTTGCTTAAAAAAATAAATGCTCAAATCTCCTAATCACCTCTGAAGAATTTCTGCTTAACACATGACAACAATAGGGCGCTCACAAACAAGGGGACCCTTCTTTCCTCCCTCTCTTCACTATGGGTCAAAACTTTTTTTTCTCCTCCCCTGTGCTCTCGATGTCTCCGGGTAGGGAAGATAAGAGTGGACAGCTGGTGTATGCGCGGCCAGCGGGCGACAGCTGCTCCATTGTCTGCGCACTCCCGGCAGCTGCCCACTTCAAACAATACCTCCCCTCCGCCAGCCAATCGGCAGCCGGCCCACTCCGTGAGCAGCCAATCGAACGGCAGCATGTAAATTTATGGCACGCGTGAGATTATTCCTAAAAACTTTCCTCCTCCCGACTAGAATAAATCAAGTGGTGTGTTGTGAGAGTGGGCTGGAAGGGGGAGTGTGAGTGTGGGGGGCAGGGTTTTAGTTACAAGTTGTTTGTAACCGTTAACTTTTTTTTCTCCCTCTCTTTTCTAAATAACAGCACAGCCTTTCAAAAATCTGAGTTTTTCATGATAGCAGAGCGTTATGTTTACTATACCATTAATAATTTAGTAATATACAATATTTTTTTACTCACGTTCTGTGCAGTATTGGCCCTTCCATCCCGCGTCGCAGATGATTTCTCCACTTCCCCCACAGGTGAAATGACCGAATGCGTCGTCCCTGGGCCGGCAAAACACGGAGCATCCCTCTCCGTAGTAGTGCTCATCACACACAAAGCGGTAGGAGTACTTGAGCTCGGTTCGACCCACGCTGTGAAGGTCCTGAGACCAGTCCTCGCCCACAGTCAAGTGCCTCTGTGTGGTCATGGTGCTGATGATGCGCTCTGGGTTTTCTGTGTAGAAAATGCATGTTTTTCAGTCATGCCGTTCAAAACAATATTCATACACTACTCATTCTTTTCTCTTTTTACTGTCAGATAACATACCTGTTGTCAGATCCTCTTTGGAATCAGCATGCACCGCTTCAATGATAAGAGAAAAAGTTCCCTGCAATAGCAAAAACAGATTTGTCCATTAGAAAATGAGCTGACCATCACTTTTGAAGTCAGTGCATTGGTACTAAAGGGTACTCACCGGCCATGTGAAACCGAAATTCATCCTGATGGGATTGGTGAAAGAGCCATCCGGTAAGGTATCTGGCACTTGGAAAGAGTTGGACCCCAGCACAGGGGTGGCGGTGCCTCCGTAGGTGCAGGGTGGCTCTGGAGATGCATTGGGCTGATAGTGTTTTAAACAGATGCGGAAAAAAGTCTTGCAGTCGCACTGCTGGTACGGGGTGGTAAGTCCACCTTTACAGCAGTTCTTGTTGCCTTGCACGCCCTTCTTGTTCAAAAACTCCTGCAACTTCAGCTCGAAGACGCCTGAGGAAGACGCCTGGAGAAGAATGAATGTATGAGTATTAGATCTAAATGTGATTGCAATTTAACACATTACCTTATTCTGACATGAGCGAGGAGTCCTTACCTGGCAGAGCAGCATGTACAGGATGGAGAAGAGCAACAGTAAGTGGCGTCCCATGATTAATAAATAAATAAATAGTTTTTTTTATGAAAGTCTTTGAGCAAACTTGGCTGCTCCCAGATCAGTCAGGAGATCCCTCGTATTAAAAGCCTCTTCTTTTCGCCGGCTGATTCATTGGAAGAGGCTTGCTTTCAAAAGATACTGAGCATGAACGCAGTTCCCTTTCATGTCAAAACAATTCCCAGTTCTTCCCCGCGAAAAAAAAGTGTGTCCAAAACAAACTGAAAGTTCCAAATTAAAACAGAAGTCTTGTGGAATACCGTCGGAATGATATAATCCTCAAAATTCGGAGAAGAATGCGCGTGTGTGCTCTTATAATTCCTTCTTCGTCTGATCCTAAACCAGGGTTTGTCACTGCTCCAACATCCCTCCACACGTCTTTCTCCGACGGACACTGTGCGTTTGTATCTGGAGCGAGGCCGCCTGCCGCCAGTTTTATACGGGGTGCCACATGCCGGGGTAATAATATGCTAATGAACCGCTACCCCCAATCTGTCCCACGCTTTACAATGCGGCTCGCTTGCAACCAGCCCCTACCAACCAACCAACCAAACACATCAGTGCGCTGCTGTGTGTGCGTAAAAGTGACGGTAATTTACAACTTGAAGTTTTAGACACATTATTTATTATTATTTGCATTAGAATATGACACAGTGCAACGTGACGTATAAGTTTTATTTTCTTTTGTTTTCATTTACGCGCTCAGGGAGTTTAATACGCGTGTTTTTGTGTGTGTCTAAAAAAAAATCAACTTTTAAAAATTAGTTAAAAGTTTAACTTCCAGCACATTTGAGAAAGACATTCTCAGTTTTCAACTCATGTCTACTTCCCTTTGCGTTTCCTGTTTGAGGGAGTCCTGATTTGTGTCTAAAAAACATTCCTCAGGCTAACACTGTGTGTGCGTCAGGCAAACTCACAAAAGAATACGCATCATTTGTATGGAGGCCAAATTCTCCACTTGCTTTTCCCTTTTCCTCTGTGTGTGTGTGTGTGTGTGTGCCTGCGCGCGCGCGTGCGTGTGTGTGTGTGTATACGCGTGCAGTGAAAGAGTTCGAAGCGCGCGCGCGTGTGTGTATGTGTGTGTGTGTGTGTATGTGTTACTCGCGTGGCCATCCCCCGGGCGCACCGCTATTGTGTGCTGGCGGAATAAGTTTGCTCTCAGCTGTATGGTAATTTGGGCAGCACCTGCGCTACCGTTCTCATAATCGGCCGATCCGCGGAGCCCCACAAAAACAAGCAAATCGCCTCCTTATCGTTCCATTCTCAGGAGCCCATTCAAACAAATATATGTTTGTTTTTCTTCGTCTTTTGAACCTCTTCGATGCCCGACTGTTGTCTTACATTAGAAGAACCCGCTACGATTTTTTTCCCTGTAGCTAGAATTCGTTGTGCGAAAAAAAGTGTGTGTGTGTGTGTGTAGGAGAGAAAAAAGAGCGAGATTTGCGCGTGTGTAATGGGGGTGGTGGAAGGGGGGTCTTAATTTGGTCGTTCATTTAAGTGCGATTTTCTTAAGCACAAAAGCTTTTCGCCTGAGGTCCATAGTAACCAAACACAAGTGAGACAAATTACATCACTGTGTTAAGATATGCTTTGAGCTCTTTCTGTATTTCCAATCCACCAACCTTTAAATGAGCCAAATTTTCTGACATCATAGAGTGGGAAAAAAATCGATTCCTGGTGAAACTTTGCTGGTCGCGGGGGGCTGGGGCGGGACTTTGGGCATGGGCTGGCAAATATGGAATTCCTCTTTTTCTGTATTTGCTCCCTGTGTGTGTGAGATTTGAATTTAGCATTTGAATTATTTTACTATTTCCCCCAAACATGTATGCTAAAAATAGCCTATTAGGATTTTGTATTTTTACACTGTTCATGTTAATGATTAAAAACTGGCATTTGTGAAGCTTTACAGTAAAAAAAATAAAACACAGTGGCTATGTTCTGAATGTTTTATATTTTACTAATTCAACATGCCAATCTGAGGTATGGATTTTTTTACATTTATTTTTAATAGTAAATGTTCTGATGACAACACAGGTGGTACACAGATCAACTTAAAGTTTATCAAATTTTGCCTCAAAACCAAATGATCTGCATAAAGATAGTGTGAACCACAAAAAAACATAAATATATATAATGCAGAGCTAAAACAGACTGATGCATAACATCAAGACAAAGCTATTTAAAAAAAAACATAGAATTCAACAAATGTAATAGTTTGCACAGGGAATTCTGGGAATGTTTCCTTGCCCATGAAAAAAAAACGATTTTATTTTTAAAAACTTTTTGGGTAGTTTTTATGTGTTGTTGCTGAATAATTTTTTTCTTAGTAGCCTATACACTCTTAAAAATAAAGGTTCTCCTTATTCTGCATCTGGTTCCATGAAAAACCTTTAACACCAATAGAATCTGTCCATTCCTCAAAAGGTTCTTTATAGCAAAAAAAAAAGAAAAAGTTTTTAAAAGTGTTTCTCACATTAAGAAAAATAATGGTTTCACAGACAGGTTCTTTGGGGAACCAAAAATAGTTCAATGGCATCACTGCGACAATAACTTTTTGGGACCATTTCTTAACAGTGTAGTAAAGTGTAAGGTAGTTAATAAACCTACTACTTTTTCTTTAACTATATATCTTTAAAGGAAAAATGAATTTATTGGCTTATGATAGGCCTGTTTAGTGATGCATGTAATGATTGGTGTATTTTTGCAACGTGTCTTAAAGTTAACCAATTCACTTTTTCTGTAACCAATTCATTTCACTGTATTATTTATTTCCCCTTTTTAATATCAAGGCAAACATGAGTTCTCGAGCAACAGCTTTTAGTCAGGTTGTTTTGCTCGTTCCTTCTCCCTTGTGGAATGAACTAACAGTTGAAGCCTGCAGTAACTCAAGCCCCTCAGCTACCAGGTCAGTGGGACTCGCTTGCTTCTTGTTCTTGCCTTTCTTTGCGCTTTCGTTTTTCATTGATTGTGAAGCCCCTCGGGGGACAGTCACTGAAGGGGGTCTACGGTACGCCTTCAGACGCGACCAGACCCTTACACACCATCTGCCACTGACTAAACGCCTGTCTCCTCCCTCCCTCTGCCCGAGTGTGTGTGTGTGTGTGCTCACTGCCCTGGGTCTAAATTGAACTAGAAGCATGTTAAAGAACCTGTAACGGTATGGGCCGGCAGGGGCCAGATGGCGCAGGCGAAGCCAGAAGTGTTGCAGTCCCAGCGGAGTTAGACAGCACATGGGCGGCCGTGGGAACCTAAGCTGGGCTCGCATCACACGGGATCGATCATATGAAGTCGTGTGGGGATCACAATTAGGGGCTATAATGTTGTTTGCGACCTATCGATCGGCGAAGGGGTTGGAGAATCTGATTTGATACGCCACGGCTTATTTTACAAAAACGTGGCACTAGATTGGAGAAGGTAACATGGATGAGAGGGCAGAAAGAGAGGCGCGCGCGCATCCAGAGTGTTAGGGAGGGGGTTAACTATTTATTTTTAAAGTGAATTTTAGACTTTTTTTTTTTTTTTCTTGGAGCAATTTGTCTATAGGTTCGTGTCGCGCAACTATTGGCCAACCATAAATTATCTCAAATACTGTAAATAAAGCACTATTTTTCATAATATAATTGGTCGATTTATATATAGGCGAATTCAGGGTGATTTGGGATGACTAGGAAAAAGTGTCCCAATCAACCTGAATTCACCCCTATGTGATCCTTATGCTACATTATGACCGCACAGCGTCACTTTATTATTACGGTTACGCGCTCGTTCACTTTGACTAGTTCGTTTTTAAATGTTTATCATTAGCTGCTAAAACCCTGTCGAAATATATACTTGTATATACAAAAGCATAGGCAAATGCACTTTTACTAACACACCCAACCTTTTGTTTTCACTTCCTTTGGGGGTTAGAGGAGGGGTAGCCTAATTCGCACCCTGTCCATCTTAGAATGAGAAATGCGTGTTTTAGTCGCATATTTATCATATAGTTCCGCTTAAATACAAAAAGCACGCGCGTTGATCAGAGGCTACCTGTGGTCCATGCATTGTTTCAACTTTCAGATCGTATTACTTTGAGCAGCTGCCCGCGGGCGCGCAGAACAATCCACGCGCGCCCTGGCTCTGACCACGAGGCTCATTATCATGCGCCGTTGCCATGGACATGGTGGTCGTGGCTTCATTGAGGTTCTCTCGGGGGCCTCCCGAGGGGATACAATCATTCAATAATTACGCAGGGATCTTCTTATTTGCGCCCGTGTGAGTCTGTTTGTGGGTGTGTGCGAGCGTAAGGAAACAGGCGTGGACGTTTGGGAGCTGACGCTTGTCGCGTGCCTGCGCGTATCAAAACACATCTGCTTCCAGGGCTCCTGGGACTGATGCGCGCGTCCGGCCAGTCGGCCACCACAACATATCGACCTCTGTCTCTCTCTCAACATATTGATTTGACAAGGAATATGCATTTTTGACACCACAATCCCCACGCTAAAGATGTCGATGCATCCCACGTGATGTTTTTGTGCTGGAAATGATTCCTCTTAGTTCCACTTTAGCTACCAGTCAAAAGTTTGCACACACCTCACAATGTGTTTCTAATAATCTTCAATACCTTTTGATCTGATAGCTTGAATGCTTTAAATTAGTTTTGTAGCCAAATACAGTGGCCAGTAGAAACTGAAGTCATGTCTCAATGTTATTTCATTAGATAAGAAAAACCAATGTGGTATTTAATTTAAAGAGGTAAAGTATCCTACTTTAAAACAGCATACAAGTCCAACTAATCTGTCAGTTTTTGGCCAATATGAGACTATGATATATATATAAAAACACACATTATAAAAATATAATTTTATATATATATTATAATTTTGACCAGTACTGAATTAGCCTATTATTCATAATAAATAAAATGTTTTTTAAATTTAAAATAATATTTAAATATTTAACATTATATATGTGTGTGTGTGTGTGTGTGTGTGTGTTATGTAAAATATATGTATTATATTTTAAAAAATCTAACTTAAACAAAATCCAAATGATTAGTTATATAAATATGTTAAAGAAGCTCAAGTTAGAGTAAAATGACGTTTTTAACTATATTTTAAAGCTGATTTTAAACAATAAAGTGCTCAAAGTCGAGTATGTGCCACTCTTTGTGTTTGTGAAGCATTAGTGGATCGTGTTGATAGTTAATGTGATGGTTTTTCTTGCTGGAACACCTGTGACGTTAAGGAGAACTGAGGTCTTCCACTAAAAACAGCTGATTCAAAGACAAAAAAGCTAAAATTATGTAGAAAAGTGAAGAGGAAAAAACTCTTGCTTCAATATTGTTTTTTATAATGCAGTGATGATGAGGCATTAAGTGTGACTTAATACATTTTGGGGTCACAGTATAAATTGTGCATGAACTTATTCATTATTCATAAAATTTAATTGGAATGGACTGAAAATCAATGCGTATGTTCCTCCTTCACTCTTACAAATAAAGCTTACTGAACTGAGTTCCCTTGTCTTATCTCGCTTATACACTCAAAATTATGTTAAACTGCCCGTTTTGGCAAGTTAAAATAAGCACTTAAATTAATGAAAAAGTCTTAATGAACTAAAACAGGTGGGAGAAAATGTGATGCGTGTCAGATCTGTGCATTTGTTCTTAAAGTGACAGTAGCTCAAAAATCTGCACAAATCTTTAATAAGGATTAATGTACATCTAATTTATAA
Organism: Rhinichthys klamathensis goyatoka; assembly: GCF_029890125.1. NCBI lineage: Eukaryota > Metazoa > Chordata > Actinopteri > Cypriniformes > Leuciscidae > Rhinichthys > Rhinichthys klamathensis. The sequence continues at coordinate 521,298 of NW_026606895.1, forward strand.
TATTTCATACCTGAATACTGTTAGGCACACCTGAAATCTGTTTATTTTATTTGTATATTTGTTCTATTGCTTGTAATTTGTTAATTTGTTAACATTATTTATGAAAATACTATTTATTTATTGAAAATTGTGGCAGGGCAAGTAACCATTAAACTCCTTATCATTGAGCCCTGTGTAAAGACCTGCTCCTTTTGTTATAAAATAAAGTTTAAAATCTTTTACGGGGGAAACAAAATAAAATAATGTTAAAGGAATGTCACTTTGCCCTCCTTCCATACATCTCAAAACCGGAGCCGGATCTCATATTGGTTGATAATATAAAGTAAGCCTAGGATCTAGACTAAGTTTAATTTTAGTCTCTCATGTTTGTTTGTTTTTCACCCCCATAGTTTACTGTTACTTTATAATGCGAAGGACCGTAATAACAAAGAACGAGTAGGTGTGTCCAAACTTCTGACTCGTAGTGTACTCCAGGCTTTTGTTTTGAAAGTGAAGTCCTGTGTGTGTGTGTGTGTGTGTGTCTCTGCAGCATCTGCCCTGAGGATGAACAGATGTAGGCACCTGTGTTTAGGACTCACACATCCCCCATCCTCCTTTTCTTCTGCCTCTCCTCCCTTTTAACCTCCTCAATCCTCCTCAGAAGGGCCCACAAAGAGGGAACAGGGGAGGAGGGGGGCAGAAACTATACCCCCTGCTCTATACTTCCATCACCCCCTCACACACACACACACACACACACGTTCCCTGAGGACACATGCTCTCTATGAGCCTTTGTCATGAGCACTATCTTCCAGACAGGCTCAAACAATCTGTTGCAGGATGATTGCTCATTTCCAAACAACGCTGACGACACAGGTGTGTGTGTGTGTGTGTGTGTGTCAGGTTGATTTAATATGGGACGCTACAGCTCTGGAGTGTCAGGTTGGGAGTAACACATGGTGCCTGATGGATCACGGGGTGTGATTGTATGTTACAAGAGCCTCAGGTATACAGTAATCACGCTTCTGTAACAAAATCAAGCCTCACACCCTCCGAAAGTGCACTGTAAAAATTTTTTTCGTAAAATAACGGTAAAAAGTCTGGCAGCAAAGTTGCCAACCACTTACCGTCAAATTACAGTAAAAAAACGTAAATTATTTTACAGAAAAATTTTGTTTTTTGAAAACGGATATTTACTGTAAACATTTTCTGTATTTTTACAGTCAAACTGCTGTAGAAAGAAAAAAAAATCTCATAAAAAAAATGTCTGTTGAATGTTAAACGAATGTATAAATCTGTATAAAAACTTACAAATATTGCAGAAATACCTTAAAATTACATAATTAAATCAAAGACTTCTGTTTTAATACAGTATTATTTGGTATATTTTTAGGATAATCCAATCCATCTACAAGAACTCCTTGTCAAAGTAAAGACTTTTCTATGTAAAACACACAGAAAATGTTGTATAATTACCTTCAGATACCCTAATTTAAAGCCTAATACCAGTATATTGATCGATTTAAACTTTTATTTTATGTCATTATTCAATCTATTTACAGTAAATTCCTGTTAAATATTGGTTTTATCCTGTACAAAAAAACAAGATCTTGTGATATTAAGTTTCAGAAACATATTTTTAACAGTTATTGCTTTATTAAAACATTATTTGACAGTAATTACAGACACATCTCCAATAAATGTACAAGCTTTCACCATTAATGTATGCAGGTTTACTTTATATAAACATTATTTGACAGTAATAACAAGCAACTCTCCAATATTTCTACATATTTGTACCATTTAAATACAGTGTGCTACTTTATATAAAGATTATTTGACAGTAATAACAAGCAACTCTCCAATATTTCTACATGTTTACCATTTAAATAAGGGGGTTTACTTTATATAAACATTATTTGACAATAATTACAGGCAACTCTCCAATATTTCTACATATTTGTACCTTTAATGTATGGGGCTTTACCTTCTATATACTTTTAACATCAATGTATGAGGTATACTTTATAAACCTTTATATAAACATTGCTTTATACTAATTAAAATCAACTTTCCAATATATCAACATGACATTTACTCAATGTATGGATTCACTTTATATACACATTAATAGACAGTAATTACAAGCATTTCTCCAATATATGTAAAAATACACATGTTTATTTTATGTAAACAATATTTGATAGCAATTACAAGCAACTGTCCAATATATGTGTACATACTTTTTCCATTATGGCATGGGGTTTACTTTAAAATGCACATAGGCTTAAAACACGGTCAAGTCCTTTAGTCAAAAAGTTCTTTGTTCTTAGTTCAGAAGCTAAGTTCTTTCCAGTAACAAACAAAGTTAATATATAATCAGTATTAATATACAGATGTGAATGTGCATGCTAAAAAAGTTCATTTGGCAGATTGATATTCACCCACGTCCTTTCAAAATTCCAACGATGGCTATGATCCTCTGTAGTGGCTCTCACCAGGCATTGTCCTGAAAAATAGATAAGATGTATCATGCTTGTAAAAATCGCCAGAGCAGAGCCATTAGGTTGCCCCTTAACAATAATTGCAGTTTGGAGCTTGAATGAAAATTGAACTGTATGCGTTGCGACGTTCGTCTGTTATAGGACAACTTAGTTTGAATAAACGAGCAGACACTGATTAGCTACTTGCTCTACGTTTATTTAAAATTGCGCGTTTATTTAAAAGGTGCGCGCGGACCATAGACAGTAAAAGAAACGGACACGTCGTCGAGTATAAACAAGGCTTTACTCCGTGTCAGCGCGCACTCTGATCGGTAAGGGCCCTTACATAGTCAACGCATCGGTACGCATACGCGTGCGCAAGGCTACACATCGCTACGCTTCGGCCGCCATTATGCGTCGATGCGTAGCCAAATGTGTCATCCTAGTTTTTGATACGCGACGCGCCGATGCACGCAATACTATGCGTTGTCGGTGGGGGCGACATTGCAAGTAATGTACATAAAAAGGTATATTATTATGTTTACAGAAGAAGAAGATTTGAATACAATGGTGGGCGAAGAGGAAAAGTTATGCGAGCTTGTTCGTATACATCCTTTGTTGCCGCCGATGTAAAATCAGCAATATGCACTCCTCTTCAGTTGCCATTTTGATCTGAATATTACGTGACCCGACTCTAGACTCTACTACCCCCTGCTGCGCGATCGGTGTATTGCATTTCACGCATCGCCGGTGACGCTTGTGTACTATGAAAAGGAGCGCGTCGCTCACGTTGCTTGCTCGCGTTGCTCGCGTTGACTATGTAACGGCCCTAAAGGTGCACAGACCTCTCCCGAATCATCTCCAGCACTCAGCCTCTGAAGCGCTTCGGAGGCTGAGTGCTGGAGATGATTCGGGAGAGGTCTGTGCACCTTTAGGGCCGTTACATAGTCAACGCGAGCAACCAACGCGAGCTACGCGCTCCTACGAGCCCTAACTCTCCACCTGTTTCCCTCGTAAGCTGATAATAGTATTTAAACATTCTCTATGATAAAACATTTTTGTAAAAATATTTGAATAACGGTTTTGGCGGTTATAGAGTTCTAATGACGACGGTGTTCAACTATAACTGTCGGTCTCACGGTTATATAATAACCTTCACACCCCTACTGTTACGTGTTTGCAAGAGGCAACAGTAACTTGTAAGATGTAACGTTAAGTTAACAGCTAACGTTATTAAATTAATGTTAGTCAACCAAAGGTATTTAACGTTAATGTTATGATGGCTGATGCATGTTTCACATTCAGGGCTAACGTTAATAACGGTTTAACTTTATTAGGACCAGCATGTTACATGCTAAAGCTAGACAGACTTATGGTTAGACAATAAGGTTAAGACATAATGTAACAAACGGTGAGTTTTAACGTTAGCCCTGCTGACTCGACATAAATGTTAACTTGCATATTAAAATTGTAAAAGCTTTTTGACATTGTGAGGAAACATAAATATATAAATATATATATATATATAGCCTATATTATGTATATGAAATTTATTTCAATTGTAAAAATGTTATCTTTGAGTAATGTCATCTTTGAGACTGTTAGTTGTTACATGATTAAAAATGTAAACATACACAAAGCATGGCAATCCCGTCAGAAATGTGTATCAGAGAAAGGGAAGCACACACACAAAAAATGCCAGTTGGTACACCAAAATCAAATAACCCTAACCCCATCAAATAATTTTACCTGCATCTGAGGGTCTTTCCCTTAATGTTTCCAGTGATTAAAGAAAGGACTGATGAAGGTGACACGAATCTCCCCTTTCAGTGTGCCACTTCAGCAGAAGAAAGACAAAAGGACAGAAAGTTACTCAGACTTTCCATCAGTAACAGTATGAAAGTCACACTTAATACTATGCCAGTGTAGGTTTTCGAACAGTACGTGGGTAAAATTGACTTACTGTAACGTTAGTTGGTGAATGGGTCTTTCTGTTGGGTGTTCTCCCCCGATAAACATCTTATTCCAATGCTTGATCTAAAAAATAAAGTAAACAAATATCTTTTCAATATGTTATCAGTGTTTGAAGAGGTTATGTAACGTTAAACATACTTCTAACGAATAAATGACGGTTTTATCACTTTACTCATTCCCACGCTTTTTTACCTCTCATGTTAACTTACCAACAACAAAAACACAGCAATGTTAGATGGTACTAACACATTGAAATACGTGCTAATATCGCTACGTTAATAGTGAAGCAGTACAAAAACACACACAGAGATAACTTATTTATCTTATGAGGTTGCAGTAAGCCTATGACAGGTAAATTAGCTGCTAACGTTACCCGTGTCCCTAAACGTTAGACTGTTAAGGACTGAAAAATGTTTTCTTACCTGATATCGCCAACAGACCACGTAGGCTACGACCCCTTCCTCTGTTCATATTCCAGCTTTTGTTCTTCATTGCATAGCAACTAAAATTCACTCAGAATTTAAGAATTCAACAGGTAGATATAAAATAATCCAGGTCTGACCGAGTAATCATCAACGCAAACAGCAGCTGCTCACACCATCAACCGAGAGTAACGGACGTATTTTCAAACTTAAAATAGGCGCGCAGAGCTGCGCACATTCTCATTGGACAGTTTCCTGGAAGACAGACAGATTAACCAATCATGCTCAAAGTAAAACGGAGAAACAACCAATGACAATAGGAATAGTTTGCGCGAGTTGCAGTCTGTATTATTATTTAATTAATTGGTCAAATTACATGACAGTGTATGAGTATGTAATAATGCAATGTAAACTGTTAGGCAAGCAGACAAAATTGTAAATTCACACAAAATCACATAAAGCAAAAGGTTTCTGCTGCACTGCTCTGTTGAGGGTGAAACTATTATTGTTAATGATAATACTTATATTTTAACATATACATTGAAGAACTGTTATGAAAATCAGAAAAATCATTAAATGCTAATGAATTATCATAATAATATGTTAAAAGGCAGATATTTATGTATGTTGTTGAAAACATTACGTTGTTTCAACGTACAGATCTTGTAAAAAATTAAACGTTGATTTAGAAAGTGTTTTTGTTAACCTTTTTCAACCATTTAGCATTAAACGTTGTTTCAACGACTGGCATTATTTCAATCATATTTCAACGTTGAAGGTCGGTCATGTGCCGGCTGGGTATATTAATCTACCTTTAGTGAAAGCTGAATGCCGATATCGTGGAAATGTTCCATACTTTATCCAGGCTCTCTACTGCTTCGCGCGAAGTTATTACGTATCCCCCTCCCAAAGTCAAACAATATCATTGGTCGAGATTGCCTCTGGCGTATGATTCGTCCAATGATTGTACAACATTCAATTATTTGAATCTGCGCGCACTTTCTTGATATCTAAAGCACAGAGAAAAACAATTAGGATGTTTGTTTACACGTTGTGTAATGTTTCAACCATTTTAATGTCTTCAATTCCTTTACCCCCAGTTCACCAAAGCTCAAGTTTATGCTACAAGAGCCTTTGTTGAACTCGAGCCCCAGAATAAATTCCTTGTCTTTTACACATTGCTCACCTATTGTAAATTAAAAATATATAGCACCCCATTGTAAAGCTTTATTCATAGTGTGGCGGTTTGTTCCCATCAACCGAGAAAATTGTGGAGTGGCCTAATGATTTCACTGCAGTGAGAGCCTTGAATTTTGTTGAATATAGATTGACTTTGTGTCTTAATGCTTCAACGTTTTAAAAGTGGATTTACAGCCTTTACTTTTAAATTGAATCACATATTTTCTTCTCAAATAAGCATATGAGATACGTGTCAATATAGTATATGGTCAGAAAATCACTGTCAGGGCAGCATTTCAAACAGACAAAAAGGACAATGTCACCCTTAAAAGCCAAGCCAAAAGAGGACATATCAGCACACAAGATTCAGCCTTTCACACCAACAGGCAGACAGGCGGTTAGTGTCCAGCATTTTTGAGCCTGGTTGTCTTTGAGCCTGGTCAACTTTGCTGCAACTGTCCCAAAGCATGATGATCCGAGACTTGAGGCTGCAGCACCAGACAGCAGCAGCTACAGTGCACGGGGTGGGGTCTGAAAATGTTGCCACTCAATTTTTTCTCTGCCACTTATGAAATTGTTACAGAACACTTCAGAATTGTAAACACTGAGTCAGTGGTACCTGACAGTAGAAACACTGGATATAGGATGCATAAACAATCACTGACTATTCTTGATTTAATTTTATATTAAACTTAAGCTCAAATATTTCATGTACAATAACTGTATATTTAGTTACACTGTGCAACAATATCTCCTACTGTATTCATCCATCTTTCAAGGCAATATTTTTAGATCTGTTTCTGTAGTATAACACACAGTAATTATTATGTTCAATTTTTATTTACAGCATATCTGCATGAAAGGTATAGCCTACATAGCTGTTTTTTTATTTTTATTTTATGTATATATTTTTATCTATCACTCTTGTATCTGCACTTGTTGAATCTTAAGCTGATGTGGCCAGCAAAGTTTATCTTTGCTTCTGAAAAATATCTGCATTGGTGGCAGGGGACTTGGAAGTTTTACATTTACCCTGTATTTGATAGGTGTGAGGTGCTAACCTAACCCTAACCCTATACATTAATGGTAAAGTAATGTAGATATATTGGATAGTTGCTTTTATTTACTATAAAACAATGTTTATATAAAGTGAACTCCTTGAATTAAAAGTATGTAGATATATTGGATAGTTGCGTTTAATTACTATAAAAGTAAGTTTATTCAAAGTAAACCTATACATTAATGTGAAAAGTACGTGTTTTACATCTAAAAATCTGTACTTTGACGGGGAGTTCTTGTGGATGTAATTGATAATGTTATGAATTTACCAAAGAATACTGTGTAAAAACAGAAGACTTCTTTAATTTTATAATTGTAAGGTATTCCTGCAATAATTTCCAGTTTATATGCAGATTTATTCATTTGTTTAATGTTCTACAGACATTTTTTTAATGAGATTTTCTTTTCATTCTACAGTAGTGGAACTGTAAAAATACAGAAAATGTTTACAGTAAATATCTGTATTTTAAAAAACAGAATTATTCCGTAGAATAACTTAAAGTTTTTTACTGTAATTTGACGGTAAGTGTTTGGCAACTTTGCTGCCAGACTTTTTACCGTTTTTTTACGATTGTTTTTTTACATGTATTTACCTTAAATGTAAGGTTTCACAGTAAAAAAACACATAGTTGTCTTAATTTTAAATAAGCGATTTTTTTTGTCCTTTTACATACAATTTAATGTAATTTAACATTCAAGCCAATTAAACAAAAGAATAATCCTGTAAAAAAACTATAATTTCTCCTTATATGAATTTACAGATTATTACTTTTATTTTATGGTTAATGTTTTTAATAAAAGTTTTTTTCTGTATTTTAATGACATTTACACGTAATGTTAAAAAAACAGAAAATATCCGTAAAATAAAACAGTATATTTCTGTGAAAAAACTTTTTTTTTTTACAGTGATGGCCCGGCCCTCAACAAAGCCACAAAAAGACAGAATAACTAAGATCAGCTTTTTAAGACAAAGCCGGTGGCAGGTGTTGAGTGTGTCGGTGGTAAGATGAAGCTCGTGGGAAGAGCCCGATCACAAAGGAGTTGTTCTCCGCGCACGCACTGATCCGGAGTCAGTGATGGAAACGTCTCATCCATCACGGCTCAACATCAGATATGATTCGGGATCTTTAGACACGCACACCATGATGCTCATGTTTATATTCACCTTTAACCAACAGCTCAATAACTGTCCAAGCCAAGCCCCTGTGTGTATGATTGTTTAGTGAGGATTAGGGATGATGATTTATTGACCAGGCCAATTATTCTGTCAGGTTTTGGTCAAGATGAGACCAAAAATTTCAAATTACTTTTTAAATTGAATTAAATATAATCACAAATAAACATTATTTAAAAAAAAAATGCATTAAAAAATTAATTATATGTGCTTTTCTATTTATTATATTTAATTTTCATATTTTCTAAAAAGTCAGTTATGTCAAAATTTAATTAAAATTTATTACATTTTATGAATTTTACCTTTAATGTTTTTTTAATTAAATCTTATATTTTTGTTTTAAAAATAAACATAGCATTTAATAAAATAAAATGATATATGTAAATAAATACATTCTATTATATTTTATTAGAAACAATATTGAAACGAATATAGCCTATATAAATATAGTCTATATAAAAATAAATATATAAAATAAAAATGTCAAAATTTCTTTTAAATGTGTACAATTTTACCTTAATGTTTTTTTTATATAAATCTTATGTTTTTGTTTTAAAAATAAAATTGGTTAATTTTTTTTGTAATTTATACATATAAATAAATACATAATTTTATTTCTATTAGATTTTATTAGAAAAAATATCAAAATGAATATATATATATATAAACTAATGTTATAAATTAATTTTCTTATATATACCGGTGTAAATATATATAAAACTAATCTGTCAGTTGTCAAAATCTATTATGAGACTATGAACGTTGTTTTTTATTTTATTTTACAGTAATATGTATAAATATAAATCATATGTTACACTACAATTGCATTAAATATGGTGTAATATAAAAGTTTTCTGTACGTTTTTTTTTGTCGCTATTTCTTAATTTTACAAATTAACATTATAAAATACTATGAATCAACCGCCATGCTCTAGTTAGTATCAGCATCTGTCAGTAGGAAATAGATATTAACACTGAATTTCTCTTATAGTTTATATCTTTAATATATGTGTTGGTAACTTCACTGCGACTGATAAGCAGGTCTGGAGTCAGTTCCTGGACAGAGTTCACTCTCACCCCTCCTCTCTCTCTCTCTGTGTGTGTGTGTGTGTGTTTCCAGTGTTCCTCCACTGTGCACCTGTTGTGATCTCTTCAGGAATTCCCTCTTACACGTCGCTCGCTCCGGGACAAACAGGGGTCCTGAAGGTGAAGGGGAGTGAGGGAGAGAGAGGGGGGGCTCTTTCTTTCTCTCCCTCCTCTGTGTTCCTCTGGCTCTGCTGCATTCTGTCGCTCTCTGTAGAGGTCTCAGACCCCTGCCCCGTGTGTGTTGCCCCGGGGGAGAGGGGCTTTTGTGTGCCGATGCCCCTGCAAGCTGGACAGACAGATGCTGTGGAGTGGTCATCTCCACACCAACACACACGCGCCTACTCCCTCTGTTACACAGGCACGGTTCCTCCAAACTTTAATGAAGACGCAGAGCAGGCCGTGCCTCTGAAACGACCTTTCGGGGAAACTCCAGAGCGACTGTGTCATTCATTCAGGGTTCTGGAGGACGAGGACTTGTTTAATGCGCGTTTAGTGACTTTAATGCTTTTTTGATGCTGAACTCTGAGTACGACGCTCAAACATTACATTTTAGTGAGCCTTATTGAAGCACATTGTTCAAAAGTTGTGTGTAAAGGAGTGTGCATGCAGAGAAATGTTCGTTTTGCTTTACCATCTCAACACTTTTTGTAAAAACGCATGCAAACTAGCAAGACAAACATACTTCAAATTGTTCACTATAATGTAAAAAATTGCTAATAGTTTATTTTAAGTATCTTTCCTGTAAACTGATTATATATATATGTGTGTGTGTGTGTGTATGTATATATATATTACAATTAAATAAAGGTAAATGTAAATATGTTTGACTTGCTAGTTTGCATTATTTCTTACAAAAGGTGATGTGATGGTAAAGCAAAATTAACACAAAATTAAAAAAAAAAACTCTTCAAGTTTTGGTGACTGAACAAAAAACATTGATGTAAAGCTAAAAAAAAGAAAAGCATATTGCATGTGTATTAACCCACATCAGGATGTCAGCATCCATATACACACACACACACATGTCTCTGTTGTCTGTGTGATAATGCCATTGTGTGGATGAATCTAATGACGCCTGTTGGTGTGTTATTTAGGCAGCACAGGGGTCATTAGGAGTGTGTGTGTGTGTGTGTGTACGTGTGTGACTGATATAATAAAAGCAGCACGCGGGTCATTAGGAGTGTGTGTTCAGTTGGTTCCCATGCTCTGAACTAAAGCTGGACAGCAGGGCTGTGCTTTCACACACACACACACATCATGGCACACGCCTGTTGACTGAGGCACAAAAAAAGTGTGTGACATCGCTGTGCCCTGGCGCCCCTCTGCATCCCCTATGTCTTTTCTCATCCCTCCCCTCCCACCCTCATCCTTTCTTTCTTCCTTTCTTTCTTTGGGACCCTCTCTCTATCCGGGCGTCCCTCCCCAGCTTAGAGTCCCGTGTCCCTCAGAGACCTTCCTCTTCTAATCATTTTACCCATCATATGATCCGGACCCTTATTTCACACTGAGACTATTAAGATAGAGTCCTCCCATAATACACACACACACACACACACACACACACACACACACACACACACACACACACACACACACACACACACACACACACACACTCACACACTCACACACACACACACAAACAGAAACACACACACACTCACACGCACACACACAAACAGAAACACAAACACATACACACACACACGCACACACACACACACTAATATATAAATTAATGAGCAGCCCAGTCAATTAATGGGAAACCGGTCACGAAATGCCCATGTCATATTTCACCTCAAAATAAAAATAAAATAAAAATTATTACCTTTTTAAAAGGACAATTA